>NW_017307013.1:298485-381030 GCF_000935625.1 Nanorana parkeri
AAATTATTAAAGAAATAAAAATAAAATAATTAAAAAAATAAAAAAGCGATTCAAAAGAAATAAGAAACAAATTATTAAAAAATAAACAATAATAAGGTGAGAGTCCTCCTCAGCCCTCTCCTAGCGCAGCAGTGTCAGTTTTCCCACCACGCTGCCAGATGTCGCAGCAGCAGCCGCGTCATCCCTAAATTTTACCGTTGGGGGTCACCACTACTTGGCAAATGTTACCAAGTGGTCCCGGCCCTAGAAAGGTTGAGAACCACTGCCTTAGAGAGTATTTTGGTTCTCTTTGTTTTCTCTCTATACAAACATACAGTAAACTCCCCATTATATGGCTTTTAAGCAACCGGCACTCTCAAGCAAGAGAGTTACTATTATCTATCAAGCAACCAGAAACTACATTTATCTAAGACTTACCGATCCTTGGGGGTGCTGGATAACTGGGAGTTTACTGTATTCGTTACAATTGCTGACCTCCTTCTGAAAATGCTAACCTGGCTATCATGCTGATTGTCTTGCCTCCATTCTGAGTCACCATCCTGGAAGTGTGAAGATCAGGTGATCTAACATTATTTTTACTTCCCTAGTTCCATGCTTGTCCCAGGTCAGTGACTCAGAAAACACTGAATACATACAAAGTCAGTCAGCTATGTATAAGGAGATCATCATTTGTTGCCCATATATTTCTCTCAGTACAGATGTCCTTTAAGCAGATTTAAATAAAAACAATAAGTTACTGAGAAAAGGAACTGGGGACCCTCATTTAAAATTTGCATATGTGAGCTCCTATATAGTTGCATTCCACTTACTACTTCATATGTCAATATTTGACACATCTTCATCGGTAATATCTTCCTTTTATATATAAAAAGATATATAGATATATAGATAGATAGATAGATAGATAGATAGATAGATAGATAGATAGATAGATAGATAGATAGATAGATTTCCTTTAGAAAAAATTGTACACCAAACCCACAACTCTCAAGCTCTCCTTGACTTACCCCAGCTAAATACTTTTGTTTGTAAAGATGTTCTGTTTGTCTTTTACTGTAGCTCCAACTAGGGTATCCCAGTCTGTTTGTGCAATCAAGATGCTCATACCATTGTGGGATCTAGGTGGACCCAACCACATTGTCAACCTTTTAGTTCACGCACAACTGTTTCTGATTCATACATGCTGCTTCTTTTTTTTTTCTTATCTTCTTGCACTCCTTCTTCCTCTTATTCTATATCAGATTAGTTACCATCTAAGTATAACAACCATAGCCAGCAAAAACCTCTGGGGTCTCTAAAGCGTACCTTGATAGTTAATAAACGTATCCGTGTTTCACAGTCCCCCTGTCACTTGACCTGATTCCAAACAAATTTAGCCACTGACATCCTTCCAGCCATTTAATCAAACATGGGCTACAACAGTAGTTTTATATAATGCTACTATCTCAATTGATACTTGCGGGTCCTCTGTGACAAGATGAGTTCAGAGCAGATAGTGCTAATCCATCTGTGCTGTATCCTTAGCCTCCAAAGAGTTTAAACATAGTGGTGATTCTGTTGGATATTCATCCGAAGGGACATCCATCTAGTGCAATCCCATCCAGCCTGGCCAGCAGCCGCAGGTCCCCCACTGCTCATCCAGCCAGGTGCCTGGCTCCAATGTCCGGCGCAGCTGCACAGCGTCAGCGAGCGGGGGGATGGGCTACCCGCCTTTGCCCACGAGTGCGGCGGCAGAACCCGTCACTACACCGGCCCGCTGCCAGACCACCCCACCGGACGGCCTCCGTGGCCCGAGGACATCAGCTCCAGCAATAGTTAGTCCCTATGGGGTCCGTTCTTCCAAGCCGTTGGAAGCCGGGTTCGGGGCGTTGTGGCTGCTGTAGTGCGGAGCTCACACGCTAAGCCGCCATCTTAGCGGTGCCCACGCATGCGCTCTCCCTCTTCCTCTTATTCTAACCCTCTACATTTCCCATTTATCCCCTTTCCACTGATTCTGGGTAGGGCAGTTCTACAGTACTTTTCCTGCCTTTCTTTCTGCTCTTAATGGCTCTCTTAAGCTGCCCATACACCTTGCGATCATTGGATGAAACTTTTTGTCCGATGATCGAACTGTCATACGATTTTTGTACAGCGGCCCCATCCTGCCCCGATAATCGCAAGGTTCAATCAGCTGTAGTTAAAAAAAAACACCTGAGCGAATTGCGGTAATTGACTGCACGTATTTTCGTTTGCGCATGAACAGTGGTAATCGTACGAATTTTGATGTACGGAAATGCCACCAATCTTGCAAAAAACATACAATCGACCGAAGTTTTCTAACCTGCTGGATAGTCAAAAGTCGATTGTTTGCACAGTATTTGCGTATTTGCGGTTGTACACTGTCCATCAACCTTACGAATATCGGACAAAAACGTGATCGCATATGAAAATCGGCCGATAATCGTAAGGTCTTTGGTAAGGTTACAATGTTCAGGTCTTGAATTCTTCCCACAAATGTCTGAAGTTATTTTGCTATTTGTAGAAACAATGGATACATGTCACCTGCCTACAAGAAACCCAACTATCCACATGCCTCCAAATACTTTGATGCCTAATATGCCCAAGTGTTCCAAGCTAATGTCTTGAAGTACTGTGGTGTTGTTATTGTGTTCCATAAGACTTGCCTGTTTACATGTAAAAAACAAATAGCTGACTCAGGGGGCAGATACCTACTTCTTAAATGCTTCTTACCGGATACAGAGCTTACAATTCACTCTTAATATGCTCCTAACACCAATCCTGGCCTTTTCTTCTCCCATGTTTGCTCTTTATTGTCTGATCATCAAGTATAACCTTTTTACTTTGTGGAGGCTCCAACTTGGTCCTAAATATGAAGCTGGATAAATCCCCTTTGCACTCTGCCCATTTCTTGGCTGACAGTAAAATTTTCAATAATACTCTTGCACAGCATGACCTGGTTGACATTTGGTATGAATATCATCCCCTTGCTAAGGATTTCACATTTTATTTGCATCCTCGCAATTCACTTTCCTGCATTGACCTAGGAAATTTCTCCCATTAGTGTGGTCCGCATCCATACTTGTGGTGCCCTCGTCAGATCACCAGTTGTCACATGCTTGTCCTTTGTGGATACATCATTCAAATAGATTCAAAGCATAACAAAAATCAGTTGTGCCATACACACCAGCTGCAACTATAACTTTTTAAGTGGGCACCTACTAAAACCTAGATCAAATACACTCAGAACTTGATATTTGCCTGATGGACTTTGCTGAATGTCGCTTCTATTGGACACAACAAAAATTATATGCAATCTGGCACTATGCTTGCCAAGAGGCTCAGGACCTTCACACCTAGATATCCTCCTATCACTCTTAAGACCCAGTGGAATGTTCAAATTAACTTTACCTAGAGGTGTGGAGTTGAAGAGCACTTTGGTTTTAACACCTGTTGAAAGATCTTCATCCCAGAATATCAGTGTATTCAATCAGTGAAGGAAACACTATTATCGCCTGTTCTTTGGACTTTTTAGTTTAATTTACTCAACTTAAGGATTGCTTTAATATGAATGTGTTCGATTGATAAAATACATTGTCACAGGGGCGGAGCTTGCACATTGCGGCGGGCGGCAGCTCTTCTTGCTAGCTCCTGCATACCGGGCCAGGCATCTGATCAAAGTGCCTTTATCCATCTCTTTATCGACCTACAATGGGCCCTACAAACAAAAAGAAGGCATCGGGCTCAAAACAAACACCTGCTCGACCTGCCAAAACGGATATCGAGACCTTCTTTCAGAACTCTCAGGATTCCCAGGGCCGCCGACGTACTGGCAACATGGCGACCACACGTGGCAACCCTGCCTCTCCAGTCCATTCCTCTGCACACCCGGAGGATTCCCCTGTCTCCTCTCGGCTTATCGCAGCATCCTCAGGTGAAGACCAAGATGAGGGGGAGTTCCGCCGAGCCCTCACCCATCTACCTACGAAACGGGACATAGAAACTCTCTTCTCCCGCTTCGAGGCCCTGCACAAGAGGGACATGGCAGACCTGCGGGAGGCTATACATGGCTTTCACCGCCGCATGGACGCGGTTGATGAAAATGTCTCCTCTCACCACACAGCTATTGTAGAGCTCCAATCAATAGCTGTACAGCAACACCAACAGCTCCAAACGACTTGGTACCACATGGATGACCTGGAAGACAGGAGCCGCAGAAACAACATCAGGATTCGCGGCATCCCTGAAGCCACTGTCACATCGGAACTCGAACACTCTGTACGCGGTATACTAAACACGCTTCTAAACCGACACGCAACAGAGACCCTAGAGATCGATAGAGTTCACCGTGTCCCCGACTTCCGAAATCCCTCTATGACACAACCACGTGATGTCTTATGCAGGGTCCATTTCTTCCGCCAAAAAGAGGAGATCATGGTGAAGGCCAGAGAGAGGGGCTCCCTGGACTTTGATGGAGCGGAGATCACACTCTACCCAGATCTTTCACAGCGTACCCTGGCCAGACGGAGGGCTCTCCGTCCACTAACCAGGATGTTACGAGACAGCGACATCTCCTACCGCTGGGGCTACCCCTTCCACTTACTTGCTAGGAAGAATGGCAAGTCAGTTATCCTCCGTAGTCCTTCCGATCTAGATGGCTTCATCAAGCAACTGGGGATTTCATCTGTCGAGCTGGAACCGTGGCCGGATCCTCCAATACCGACTCTTACGGTCACCCATGGAGATGACCAATGGAAGGAAGTTCTTCCTCAAAGAAAACGCCGTTGAGATTGGCCTACACTATCACGGCAACGGCTGATTCCAGTCACTCCTTTCTCACCTCCTCCCTTGCTCCTCATGGGCTTCCTCCACTGAACCTTTTCCACTACTCAATACTGAAGGAGACTCGGATCTAATCTCAATCGCAAGTATTACTATCTTCTCATTGTTGATTTGTCACGATGCCTTTATCCCTTTTCAAGTACCATCTAACATGTCTAGCCTTGACTGTCACCACGAAGCTACAGCCCTCTCATATCCAATAGCTCAATTTATAGTCACATATCCCCCTGATTGAATACTAATCCAGGATGGAATAATATTGTTCTTATGCCTGCTCTGCACTATTGCAGTATACTATTGGAAGGAGAAGGAAGGTTACTATACCAACACAGACACTGATCCTGTTTGATCTCCTGAGAACATTTTTTCCTCCTTTTTCCCCCTTTTTTATTTTTATTTTGCCATATATATACCAGAAATCTCTGTACCTCATGAGAGAGGGCTTTGTTTATTTTGTTCATTTTGTTCATTTTCTCCAGGTTCCAATATAGTTACACCATAAATGTCATTTATGTAAGAGGTTTGACTATATGTGTTCCTTATACTGTATAGACTCCCTGCTTATACTTGGATCCAAACCTCCTTCACCTATACAAAACTAAATGATTACTAACTTTTTGATTACCTGCTAATGTGTGCACTGCGTGTTGCTGTATATGTGTGTATATATATGTATATATGTGTATCTGTATGTATATATATGTGGGTGTGTGCATACGTAGGTATACATTATGCTTATTATATAATTATACTAAATGGCCCCACTAGCCACAATACTGAGACCCCATCCCTCTTCATACGCAGGCTAGCAATTATACCCCTCACCGCCCCTACGAAACTGGTATATATGCCTAAACAAATGGAACTCCATGATACTTTCCATACCCAATACCGAAACCCTACCCAGCACAATTTAACACCAATCCTAAGATATTTCAACCCCCCCCTGACTAGAGAGAACCAGACCCAATACTTGAGTAAACACTATCCCTGTCAGGGTTCCCCTATAAGAAGATATATTGCTTAACACACCTTAATTGGTAATGTCTTGCTTACATGGGGGTGAGCTGGACATAGTGACACCTACCTACCCAGCCCACTCCCTACTCGTTGCTCAACACCTCTTATTGCTCACCTTAACACTCTAAGTCGCTGAAACACCACCCACTTCTTTAATCATCTCTCTCTACATTTACCAACGGTAATACTAACCTACACAATGTAAGCTATGCAAATGGATCCTGCTCATTGATCTAAAACAGAATGCTTGATGCTTTAACACTTACCTCCTTAAAAGTGATGCGGCTACGGTTATAAGCCTAAATGCACTAAGTTCATGTTCTTGTTTTTTGGAGAAGGGATTCTCTCTTTTCGCTGTTTTTTTTAATATATATATATATATATATATATATATATTTCCTCCTGTTTACATATTGTTTACATCCAAACTGGCACTCATTTGTGCACATACCTCCTCTAACCTTGATGCCTGGCCCGGCTGTAGATGTCGCCGCCTAAGCTTCCTCTACCCCACATAGGCCACACGCCTGGGGACGGGATACTCTATTCACTGACGAGCGTTCCACCTAAAACACAAGTTATGGGTAACATTGGAGACACAGGTTTCTCCTCTCCTACCATTTTCCCTCCCTTGGATCCTGCCCCCTCATAGACCTCATCCAGATTTATTGCCCTTCTGCATTCCTCCCCTCCTAAAGATCTGGGACACCCTACTAAGAGATGACAAGCTCTCACGCTACATTGGACCTATGACCCCTATCATGGATAACCCATCCTTCCCCTCAGGAGACTTTTCCCCAACTTTCCTTAAATGGAAAAAACACCAACCATCACCCATCTCCACGGCCATCACGTCCACAGGCCTTAAACCCTTACTGGACCTCCTCCCTGAGGAGGGTACAACGCCGGGCCAATGGCTCCAATACTTTCAGCTGAGAAGTTTTTACCTCTCAACACCTTCCCGCTCCAGCCTACACAAAACTCCTACCTCCTTTGAGGCCCTATGCCTATCAGACACCCCTCCTCCTCATTCCATCTCATTACTGTATAGGCTACTGATCTCTTTAGAGTCCCCACCCCGTCCATACTTCTTGAAAGCCTGGGAACACGATATTGCTCAGGAAATCTCTGACGAAGAAATCAAGATCTCATTCCTCTTCGCACACAAAATATCTCTAGCTAGCTCAGTGCAAGATCCTCGCCACTTTGCTGGCGCTGCTCCTCACATGATGGCACCCTTTTCCACATTTGGTGGACATGCCCACAAATCGCATCCTTATGGACTCAGATCTTTGAGATCTACCGACAAGTCACAGGCTCCCCTCTTACCCCCTCGCCCAAAATTGCCCTACTCTCTATCTTTCCAGGCCCAATCTCCCAATATAAAAAAGACCTCCTACGCTTCTTTGTCTCCGCAGCTCGATCTCTTATCCCCAGACATTGGAATTCTACTAGAACCCCAACGATTAAGGAATGGATTGGAGAAATGTGCCGCATAATGCACCTGGAGATGCTGACGGCCCACTTGCATGATAGACGTGAGACCTTTGATATCACCTGGACGCCCTGGCTTGTTTACATGGATACAGATCACTTCAGATCACTCTGAACACACACTGTGTGGACATATCCTCTCCTCAACATTTCTGGAGCTCAAAAGCGAGCAGCCTCGATTTGACGCAGTAGATGATATCTAAACAATTATTCTCTCCTCCTTTTTTTTTTCTTTATGCTTTGCCACTCTTCCTTCTTTATCTTTCCCTGCCTCTCCCCTTCTTTTCCTTTATCCCAATCTCATTCCTTCCCATTCCCTCCCTTCCCTCCCCCCCTTCCCCTTTACCCAAACATGAGACTAAATGGGACCTATTCTGAATACATATAGACTTACATCTGCAGCCGTGTCCCTAGGGGACTATCCCCCTCATGTGACCTGTTAGATGACTCAACTGCATTTTCACTCCTCTGGTCACGGGTCTTGTCCACCCTCATACTCTCATGTTATTTGTACCTTTTGTACCTGTTGTACTTGTTACTGGTACCATGTACTTGTTATACGTAATGCTTAAAACCAATAAAACTTTATTATTTAAAAAAAATACATTGTCACATATATGAATCACTTAGTGGTGTATTTGTTTTGTGTTGTTTAATTCCTTACTATAGTATTAACATATTATGCCCACAATATGAGCACTACAGTGAATGATACCTATTATATTAGTATCAAATATACTAGAGTGGTCAGTGGTCTGCTGAATGTTTGCTGGTCCTGGTCACTTTTGTGTTTCTATGCTTGCCCCTAATATCCTAACGAGTTATTCACAAAGGACCTGAAGGATTAAGTCGAAGCAATGGCTAATCCTTCGGCTCACTTCGGCCACCAGAGCCCTCCTTCTTTAAACTGTATATAAAATGTTTAATTTGTCTTTATATTTGGTGTGGCTGTACCCGGGTCCCCGGGTATGCAGTAACTCTGTAATGGTATGGAATATACAGCATATGCATAATATTAGTATTGCTTTCTTTACAACATAGTATGATTTAGAGCAGTGGTTCTCAAGCTGTGTAACCTCAGGACCCACATTTGTCCTTGGTCATTAAGTCAAGACCCAAGTCGCACTGCAATGGAACGCACGACATTAGGGTGCCACACATTCTGGTGCAGGTGTATGAACTGTGGGAGGTGCGTTTGGGGTACCATTCAAATGAATGGCAACGCAACACACCAGAATGCATGGTAGGTGCAATTGCGTGGTACAGTGCATTATTCGCACGGTACTATGCAATTGACACACTGTACTAGTGTGAATGGGCCCTCAAAAACACTGACATACATACACAACCACAGACACAATCTGGCAAACTCACAGACATTCTCACACACACATACACACCCCCAATTTTTTTTATTTAAAAAAAATGTTTTAAAGGTACAACGAGTCTCCCTACCTTATGAGAACTTGAATGGATCCTCAGCCTGGGGTCCAGTGTGGGTTGATGTGATGTAACGGAGCTACATCCATATGTGCATTGCTTGTACAGCTCTTTTGTGCACCCTGTAGAGGTGCCGGGATCCAGAATTTGTGATGTCACACCGGTCCAGGCACCTCCTACAGGACACATGAGGGAGCTATAAGCAATGCATGTATGGATGGAGCTCCCTCACGGCAATAGCCACATCCCATCCCACCTCAAGCTAAAACCGGCAGCATATTTTGAATGGCTGCTTGGTGTGAGAACCGAAAGTGCTGTGGTAGGGGTAGTCAGAGGTCCCTCTCACCTAGAAAAGTGGAAGAAATGCGGGGACCCACTGAACATGGGGTCGCGACCCACTTTTGGGTCACAACCCACTAGTTGAGAACCAAGGATTTAGAGTATTACAATATGATATTTACAGGAGATTTACTATATGTATTTTAGGGCATTCATCAGTTTAGAGTTAACAGGGAATAGCTATACTAGAATTATTGCTGATGAAACACTGTTATGTAGTGGAATAAAGTCCCTGCAAGATGTCTTTTACTTTCTAGCACGCTTCAATATACTGTTTGATATGACTAGTCTCAACAGGCCACTGGCACACACACAGATGAATTCAACATCTCTTTGATATGTTTATTGAAGAATGTCACAGCATGTCATTGGAAGCTGAAGCTAGCGTTTCTGGACCTCGCAGGGACCCTTCATCAGAGTGACATAGTGACAAGTTTGATAAGACAACTACATGGTAAATGAGGTTCAATGTTGATAAATGCAACGTTAATGCATTTGGGGTTTAAAATCATGAATGCATCATACAATCTAGGGAGAATACAAATGGATGTATCAAAGACAGATAGACATGTAACCCGAAAAAAAAATGTTTAGTTTCCTTTCAAATCAATTTGGATTAAAAATTATTTTTTTTCCGGGGGTGGGGGATTTTGATCCGAAATTGGAATCGGTTCGTTATTTCGGATTTCAGATCCATCTAAAGTTTCATTTTGGAATTAAGTCGCATGACCTTGCCTTTAATGCAACCCCCAACAGGCAAAAAAATCTGATTTGACTGAGAAGAATCAAATATCCAATTTAGTCTCGTTTTGAAATTTGGACGGATCCAAATTTCAATAAATGGACATTCAGATTTGTTTGCATGCGTTCAAATTTGGAAATTCAGATGCATCTGAATATCCAAATTTAATGAAATTCATATGAATATCCATTCGGAACTAAACAAAATGTACATGTATAATGGCAGAAAAGGATCTGGGTGCCCTGGTAGATCATAGACTTAATAGCACCACAAAATTCTGATCTTCAGCTTCTACAGCAAACAAAATACTTTAGTGTAACACAGGAGAAGATCTTGCTTTTTGCTTCTAACCAAGGCTATAGTGAGACCACATCTTTAAGTGTATGGCAGGGCAAGATAAAAAATATGCAGTCAATTCCTCCAATACATGCACATTTTTTAAATACCTTGCAAGTACAAGACAAATTCCTGTTAGTCTGTCAGAAATGTACTCAGCCCCTTATTTCCTATTGTGGGCTAACATGCAGCATTTGGTAGACTAAAGTAGCAAGAAATGGTGTCAGCTTTGCCATGTTGTCTTTTGCTACATTGCTAAATACCTCCCAGTATCTATACCTTGCTAAAAACACTCCTATGTCTGTCTCAGCCTCCCAGCTCCTCCTAGTGAATGCTCGGTGCCACTGCACCTTTCACAAATGTCTTTGTTAAGGTGCCCATACACCTTACAATTATCTGGAGATTTTTGTCTGCCATTACGTTTTCATCTGAAAATCTGCCAGTTGATGGGGAGTGCACAGCCTCAATTACTGTACACCTGGCAGATTTTTGTCTTTCAAGCAGGCTAGAAAACGTTTGTCTAGTTTGACGGCGTTAGGCATTGTTGTACAACAAAAATCTCAAGATGCAAACAACACATGCTCAAATCTGTCCTTTCGATTGATGAAAATCGGCCAGGTGGTGGTGCTGATGAGCGTTAATTGCGAACTTCATTGGTCTGTGCATGATGGGCTAGTTGTAAGAAAAATGAACGAGGGTGAGATGTCTGGACAAAAAAAGTTGTACAATGGTTGTAAGGTGTATGGCTACCTTTAGCTGTGGGCCAACCAGCCGGCCATGACATCACGGCCAGCTCCACCAAGTTGTCATTGTTAATGACAGTTCAGCATCCCCAGATTACCTGGGGACGCTGATCTGTCTTTGCAACTGGGCGGAGCCAGCCATGAGATCATTTCAGTTCGGCTCAGTCGTGCCTTTGGCTTGGCTGATCCGCTCGGGCAGCTTCTGAAGCTGTACGGGCTATAGTGAATAGCCCGTGCAGCAGCCCTTCTGTTCTATTGAACAGAAGGGCTCCGGCAGCCGCATCTAGTCGAAGGATCAAGCGTAGCTACGGCTGATCCTTCGGCTAGCTTTGTGAATAACTCGTGTATACTTTTTATGTGGGCTTAATCCTTTTGCTGACAGAGACATGTTTGCAAATTTTTATATTGCACACATTATAAAAATAAACATTGTAGACCTAAAGATTACCTAAATAATCCCCCCCATTATATGTTTTCTGAAAACAGTAGAATATAATGGTTGCAGTTGCATTTTTATGTTACACAATATTAGTGCAACAGTTTATCAAACCTGCAATTTCAGTAAAAAAAATACATTTAAGTTAATTTTAGAGCACATGAATACAACATAATACCAATTGTTTGGTAAAATATAAAAGATTAGGTTGTTCCAAATAAAAAGATAAAAAACACATCAAGCTTCAAAATTGTGTGCATCCCTGTAGTGGTGAAGAAAAATGGTACCCAAAATTGTCCATAGGCAACGCTAAAAAATAAATAAAATACTTTACAGGTCATCAATTTAGCATTAACAGTTAATGATGGTCCTAAAATGATTGCTCTCACTCTGTGGTGGCAATTTACATGGCAATACCTAACACGTGTGGCACAATTGTCCTTTTCACACGTAGGCACACCTGATGCATGTTTGAGTTTATATGTGCGTGTACATAGGGGTCTTTTTTTACAAGCCCCCTATGTGATAGTACATTAGTGGTGACAGGTTTTCTTTAAGGAGACATCTAATGCTACCTCTGTATTTCATTGAAGCTGATAAGCTTCATTCCTGGCCATACTTAAAACCTCTTCACTTCCGGGGTTTATTCACCAGAGAGCAGATCAGCAATCGGATGTTCACTGATCTCCCTTTTAGCCATCAACAACCATCATGCTGGTCCTGAGCCCACAGGAGTGGCTGTAGAGCCTGGCATATATGGCAGCAAGCATCAGATGGGGCACCTTGGGTTTAAAATCACTTCCAGTGTAAAGCTGATAGCCAGCGTGATACATGTAAGTAAACTTCTGGCTGCTTTGCTTACAGGGTCCTGCTGATGCCGCCATATTACATACACTGGTGGCAGTGGAAGGGTTCATGACGAATCACGTGTATATAGGTTTTTATTATTGTGTAACTGTGTTAATTATGTAATGCACCATACAGAGAATACAAATGGAAATTCCATTGCATTTTTTTATACAATGACAATTAAGTCTTATTACGGTAAAGTAATAGCTTCTCTCTAAGTGAGTTGATGTGTGCTACACATTCAAACAATAGAATTATTTTCCCAAACAGTATTGCAAGTGTGCCAGAACATTTGCTATTTAATACATAGCATTATCATGCAGAGATGATAAGCTAAGTGTGGAATTTCTATGAGGTAGTTCTGAAAAAATAAATAAATACAACCACTGGTAGGGTGATGGCATGTGAGAACTTTCCCTAACAGTCTATTTAAGTGTAAACAATCATAACCCAGTAAAACACAACACATTGTTTGGCTTGATGTTGATCTTTCACTTACAAGTAAGCTCATTCTTCCTTTAGGGAAGTAAATTAAAAATAGCAGACGTGAATTGCTGGAGATCTCAGCATTCCCTTTTTTATCCAGAAATGGATTTTGTAACTTTTGATATACACAGTTTAATCACCTGGTACTCTTTTTCACGTTGATACATAATACAGACTTAGAACAGCCAAACAAAAATGTAAGTATGACATCTGAAGGCAATAAGAACATATAAATTACATTTTAGCATATTCCTGACTAAAAGCACATCTAATGGTAAGTATAGCATTTAGAACATAATATGCACAAAGATTGGCCATTATAGGTTATAAAAAACCCTGCTGGGTAATTATTTAGTCAATCATGAGTAGAAATGTGACGTGTTATTGCTATTTATTGTCATTAAAAAGCAAGAAGGGAAAAATAAAAAATAAATATGTTTTTGCCTTTACTTTCTCTTTCTCCAGTTGCTCTTTGGCTCAGTGGGTGCCTGTAATAACTTAAGCTTTATATTTGCCTGCATTAGCAAAACACTTGGCGATCTAATCCTACAGACCCACAAACGCTGGGGCTCCGGTCCAAATGCTACTTTTCTGCCCAACACTTTATGACTTATACTGGATATAGCTCCATTTCCTTTAAATTATACTGCAAGTTCCTCTGTGAGGAAGAGAAAAATACTATAATAAATAATGTAATAGGTTACACCAGAACATTTTTATGTTTATTACCCATTAGAAGTACATTTTTTATCCTTTTAAGGGGCAGTAATGGACACACTCAACGTTGACCAATCAGCAGTTTTGTTCAGTGAATAATAATCTAGATAATAAGTAAGTAGGTTTATTTACATTAGTAAATGTAACAATTGCCTACATACACAGGCCAGCCATTAATGTGATATATAGGCACAAACACAGTAAAACTTAAAAAAAGATGTGCTCATCTACTTCAATAGATGGAAACATACTGATACCATTACTAAGCAATTATACCTAAATTATTTTAAAAATGTGTTGACACATTTTTTTATCATTTTTATGATCACTGTATCTAAGTTACAAAACAGATATTGAAAAGGTAAACCTTAGCAACAAGACATTTGTAACAGAGAATCAAAAACAGCAGGTCACTCTGAAGCGTAGTGCTCTGTTTTTTTGGATACTGCTTTCTACAACGCTATGTTCCTTGGCATATAAGCAATAACAGGATATATTATTATTCTAACATTGTTATGGTCTGGGGAAAGGTTTTTAACATTTCATCAATTTAGAGCAGGCAGAACAGTTACTGCTAATGGACTGTGATGTATTGGTGCACTCTGCCCACAGCTTATTTCAAATTGGCAATATTTAATAAGGGTATTTTTGAAAATGCACTGGATTTAGTAGGGACTTTCTAGGATCAAATCCTGTTCACACTTCTGACCAATGGGGCACCTGGGTGTGTTGTTTCAAAAAAATTAAATCCAGATCTTGTATACACCACAGAATTGGTTACAAATTGTATAATGTGAAATAACTTGTATTCCACTCACTACCTTTGCCCTATCCATGACCCAGTTGGTGCATGCATTGGTCTAGCCTTGGTGACCGTTTGCATAATTTGTCAAAAAGCCATTGGACCCTGAGTAATGCAAGCAATGCCAATCCATTGCAAAAGGTAACAATACTTTTCAATGTGCATTTACCTTTAGTGCTGACTAGCGTTAATTGCGAACTTCATTGGTCTGTGCATGATGGGCTAGTTGTAAGAAATTAGAATTACTTGTACACCTGGCAGATTTTTGTCTTTCAAGCAGGCTAGAAAACGTTTGTCTAGTTTGATGGCGTTAGGCATTGTTGTACAACAAAAATCTCAAGATGCAAACAACACATGCTCAAATCTGTCCTTTCGATCGATGAAAATCGGCCAGGTGGTGGTGCTGACGAGCGTTAATTGAGAACTTCATTGGTCTGTGCATGATGGGCTAGTTGTAAGAAAAATGAACGAGGGTGAGATGTCTGGACAAAAACAGTTGTACAATGGTTGTAAGGTGTATGGCTACCTTTAGCTGTGGGCCAACCAGCCGGCCATGACGTCACGGCCAGCTCTGCCAAGTTGTCATTGTTAATGACAGTTCAGCATCCCCAGATTACCTGGGGACGCTGATCTGTCATTGCAACTGGGCGGAGCCAGCCATGAGATCATTTCAGTTCAGCTCAGTCGAGCCGAAGCATATGCCTTTGGCTTGGCTTTGGACCCTGAGTAATGCAAGCAATGCCAGTCCATTGCAAAAGGTAACAATACTTTTCAAAGTGCATTTACCTTTAGCTAAGTATGTACTGCAGAACTAATCACATTTTATTTTACCATAGCCATATCAAGTAAGAACTCAATATCCAGTAATATTCTGTGCATTTAGGAAGACATCCAGATTTTTTTTTAAACAGTTAACTGAGCTAAGTAGAACTAGCTCCTGGGGGAGTCTATTCCACGTTTTCACAGCTCTAACTGTGAAGAATTCTTTCCGTATGTGTGTATTCCGTATTGTGTGTCTGTCTGGACAGAGAGGGCGCTGTGGAGGATTTCTGCCAGTGAGATCGGAGAGCAAGCGCGCGCACATCAGTGTGGTTGACAGGAGACGCCGAGAGGACGGGAGAGGCGGCGCGAGTCGGCGGGAACAGAGGCCGGAGGACAGCGGGACAAGCCGGAGGACCAGAGGACGGCAGGACAAGACGGAGGACCAGACGGACGGACGGGCCAGACGGAGATCAGTGGGACCAGCAGTTCAGAGGACGTGAGGCGGCGGCACCGGAGCCAGACATCGGTGAGGGTGTTAACAGTGATATTTCCATGTTTGTGGGTGACGCCAAAATTGGGAGGGTAATAGACACGGACTTAGACATTATAACATTACAGGAGGACCTGGATAAAATAAGGATTTCCATTTACAAAATGTTCAATGGGGACAGCAAAATTACCGATAAACTATTTAAAATTAACTCCATTACAAAAACTAGAGGCCATAACCTAAAATTGGTGGAAAAAAAATTCCAGCACGCGTGGCGAAGGGGGTTCTTTACAGTGAGAGCGGGCAGGGTCTGGAACTCACTGCCGCAGGCAGTGATTTCAGCAAAAAATGTGGAATTGTTCAAGAAACTTTTGGACGATTTCTTAAGGGACCGTAATATACAGGGGTACAAGTACTCATAAGAATGAGATTCTAATAGGTTGGACTTGATGGACTAATGTCTTTATTCAACCTCAAATACTATGTAACTATGTAACTATGTATGCAAAGGTTAAACCTCTTTTCCTCCAGACGCAACAAGTGACTTCTTGTCCTTTGCAGTGCACTTAAAGTGAATAATTTCGCACCAAGCTCACTATATGGACCATTTATGTATTTATACATGGTGATCATGTCCACCCTTAATCACCTCTTCTTCAGAAAGAACAAATTCAGTGCTGCTAATCGTTCCTCATAGTTGAGTTCTATGCCTCTTATGAGTTTAGTTGCCCTCCTCTGCACTGTCTCCAGTTCCACAACATCGTTTTTGTGAACTGGTGCCCAAAACTGAACTGCATACTCCAGATGAGGTCTTACTAATGCTTTGTACAGGGGCAGGATTATGTCTCTATCTCTGGAGTCTAGACCCCTTTTAATACAAGAAAGAATTTTGCTTGCTTTAGAAACTGCGGATTGACATTGCATGCTATTATTCAGTCTATGATCTACCAGAACACCCAGATCTTTCTCCATCATTGATTCCGCCAAACCTACTCCCTATAGAGTGTGTGTAACTTTACATTTATCAACATTAAACCTCATTTGCCAAATAGATGCCCGATCACACAGTGCATTCAAATTATAAGCTGTTTTTGAGGCATCAGATGTTTTTCTTTATTTAGGGCAAGAACATTACTGACAATAAGAGTTTTTTGTTTCTGTTTTATTTTTTTTCTTTCTGCAGTATCGTTATGGTATTGGAACATGGTATAGTTTATAATTTTCAGCTGCTGTTCCTATGGTCGAATTTCACACACTTAGTTTTTTTTTTTCCTTTGGCTTTGACCAGTAATGGCAAAAGTCATGACTATTAGCGATACGATGTCTGGTGCTTTTCTGACACTGCAAATAGAAAATTCACAAGTTCATACAAACCTCAGTTATTATAGTAAATATGTGAACTCAACTCACAGGTGAGCAATAATGCCTTATCAAGCTGTCACATTTTTCCTTGTGGAATGTGAGATAAAATTTAGTTGAAAGATCTATGGCTTATCATACTTCACCGTCTGCTGTCTACTGTCTTTAACTTTTTATGCAGTTGACAACAGCCCAACATTAAGACAGCTTTCTCTAAAATCTGCCTGAACTTTTCAATACATGTTAAGAAAATAAAATGCAACATTATATTTAATTTTGTAAAGAATGTTGCTGAAAATATATAAATACACTGTGTGCTATTTTAAGGAAAGAAAACATTGTCTGCAGCATGTATTTACTGACGTTATAAAATAGTCATTATTGAGTTCTCTGATTCATTACCTATATCCAGTTGGACAACTGTGTTGTCCACACTTAAATATATATAAAGCATATTGTAATATGTTTAGTAAATTCACTGTAGTTAATAACATTTTAATAATTATTCTTAGCGGCCATAAAGACTTAACCCCCTTAGAGCAACAATAGTCTCCACCACTTAACAGGCTATAGCAATACAAAAAGTAACATATATAACTCAATGCATTACTATTATTATACAGGATTTATATAGCACTAGTTTGTATATAGCAATAGTTTGCGCAGCACTTTACAATATAAGGAAGACATTACAATCACAATACAATTCAAGACAAGATGGTTAGGAAGGCCCTGCCCCTGAAAGCTTACAATCTAAAAGAGAGGGGCAAGTGATACATGAGGAGGTAGCTGTGTGGGGATGAATTGTTTGAGAATGTGATGGTTGAGTGGTTAGGTTGAGGTGGGATAGGCTTCCCTGAAGAGATGAGTCTTAAGGGATCGCCTAAAGACAGTCAGAGTGGGAGATAGACGGACAGGTTGGGGTAAAGAGTTCCTAGGATGGGAGAGACTCTAGAGAAGTCCTAGAGGCGAGCAAGGGAGTCGACGAGGGAGCTGGAAAGCAGGAGGTGTTTGGAAGAGAAGAGGGGATGGTAAAGGTGATACTTTGAGACAAGGTTTGAGATATAGCTGGGGGCAGAGTTGTGGATTGCTTTGTAAGTCGTTGTTAATATTTTAAATGTTATCCTTTGGTAGATTGGAAGCCAGTGGAGGAATTGGCAGAGGGGGGTTGCAGACACTGAGTGGTTGGTTAGGTGGATGAGTCTAGCTGCAGCATTCATGATAGACTGAAGGGGGATAGCTTGTGTAGTGGTAGGCCAATGAGGAAGGAGTTGCAATAGTCTAGACGGGAGATAACAAGTGAGTGAA
Organism: Nanorana parkeri; assembly: GCF_000935625.1. NCBI lineage: Eukaryota > Metazoa > Chordata > Amphibia > Anura > Dicroglossidae > Nanorana > Nanorana parkeri. The sequence continues at coordinate 316,648 of NW_017307013.1, forward strand.
TGAGTAACTTAGGTGGCAGGTTTTGGACAGTGATTGGATGTGGGGCAGAAAGGTGAGGTCCGAGTCAAGGATGACACCTAGCACCTTGGCATGGAGATTTTTGTGCAGGCACTAATCCACACAATTGTAAAATTCAATATTTTATTGTTTTTACACAATTTAAAAGGCATTCAAAGATTGCAGAAACATCTACAATCGGAAAATACATGATTCACAGTGTTTGTTTTTATGATTTATATGGCATAATAAGTTGGGAACTGAAGACTTCCCTTCAGAGTCAATTCTGAGTGTGCGTTTTATAGGCTCATGGGTCCTGTATAGCCTGTACAGTCTGCTCCGGACCCTGCTGCCACCTGACCTGCATCCCAGATGTGCATTTCCTGCTGTGCTGCAGTGGTGATTCTGGACTACTATTCTGGCACCAGTCTTCAGGCACTTGTGCCCCTCTGTGCCTAGAGCTCCCTGTTCCATTACCCAGGGGTCTCGGGACCGGAGTTGAAAGAGAGGCCTCCCTCATCACTTCAAGATCCGAAAAGTACGTGACACTGAGTGATAATTTATATATATGATCACAGTTGAGGAAATACATGTTAGCCAAGGTGACCAGCACATTGTCTAATTTCCCTTTCACAATCAAGTAGATCCTACTTGATAGAACCCAGATCATCCTCCCTTTGATCAAGAAGGGTCCATGGGACTGTCTTGGCAATAAATAGTCTAAAGCCCATGGATTTGGTGAGGGGGCAGGGAATGTTATACTATGCGAAAGTCTCTATTTAAGAGCTTAGGAACACTGTCCTATTTAAAGTGCATTTCTTGTAAATAAACTATTTGTGAGTGAGATTTTTTCAGATCCACCAGGAGTCTGGACCATTTCTCAGAAATAATGAGACCCCTCACATTCAGAGAAGTCAATTAAATCAGACCTATCATGTTGCACTGAGTAGGTACAGTAACGCCTGAAATAACTGTAGATCAAATTGTCTCCCATGCTCCAGAAAGATAACAGGCCCACTAAGTCCCCCTCAACTGGATGACCATGGCTGAGGCCTCAACCAGGGTGCCTCCTAGCTTTGTCAAAGGTGCCTTTCACAAAGCGTTATGTAGGGATGCACCAATACCTGTTTTTCAGTATCGAGTACGAGTACCAATATTTTTTTCCTGGTACACACCGAATATCGATACCGGAAGTCCCATTTAGGGAACCAGAGGTCGTGTTATGACTTGCCACCTGGCTTCCTGATTAGCCAGGAAGCCAGACAGCGTGTAAAGACTCGCCACACAGCTTCCCGATTAGCAGGGAATCCATCTCTATGCTTCTTGTCACTAGGTGATGAGAAAGCATGGAGCCAGCTTCCTGACCAATCAGGAAGCCGGGCACCGTATAATGACGTGGCACCCAGCTTCCTGATGAAATCGGTGTCCTGGCCAATCAGAAAGCTGGGCATCACGTCATTACACAGCGCCTGGCTTCCTGATTGGCCAGCTTTCCCACCAATCAGGAAGCCGGGCAGGGAGTCATTACATGCTGCCCGGTTTCCTGATTGGCCAGGAAGCCGACTCCATGCTCCCTCGTCACAAGTGATGAGGGAGCATGGAGCCGGTTTCCTGGCCAATCAGGAAACCGGGCAGCATGTAATGACTCCCTGCCCGGCTTCCTGATAACGGAAGTATCGGGCTAGGCATCAGAGCATTTGGCCGAGTATTCACCCAAGTACTCGGCATCGGCACAGATACCGATACTAATATCGATATTGGTGCATCCCTAGTGTTATGCATTTTCCTGATGGAGGTGAGTCAGCCCCCAGCACAATGGAAGAACAGATGGTGCTGCATCCAGAACCTCCCCTGGCATTCAGAGGAGAGCTGAAATCTCCCTCCATCCAGACCTGCTCTGCCCTCTGCCATGCTGGTGCTGCATGGTGTCCCCCCTAAAATCTATACCAAACCCCTATCAAGTATTAGGGTCCAGTATAGAAGTTGTGGGTCCAGTTTATAATGGCCACACATCATTTTTAACATTTTTACATCTACATTTTTTATATTGCCTTAAGGATTGCCTTAAGATTTTGCATACTTCTAATGGGTGTCTTGGCTGAAAAAAGGTAGAGAAACCCTGGTGTAGACTACTGGTAAAAACTAAGATAGGGGTTCAGTAAGGATGTGTGCTTCCACAAGAGAACAAGAGAGCATCAAAGCATTTAGTGCATGTCAATATAGGGGTGACCCAATATGATCAGAGGCTGAAGCTTACCCATCCCTGAGCTCTGCACTGCACAATGGCAACATCTATTGCTGGTTGCATTTCAGGTGGTCTCCCAACCCCTGGGGAAGGCATCAGGTCTCTATGGGGCATGTCAATCTCTGGCTAAGATCCATGGGAGCTCCACAATACAAAGACACTATGCTATTCTCATACAAATGGAGTAGAAAAGATGAGGTAAAGCAGAAATTAGAAAACTAGCATGTCCATAATTGACATTAAACTTCCCGGCCATTCAAAGAGAATGAAGAATGCTCTCCAAGAGGGGCCCCAACCTTGCCCTGGATTATGGGGAAATATTCATTTTTACAGTAAGCTAAAGGTAAGCAAACCATTGAAACCCGCTATCCGGTGACAAGGTAAGTGACATTGGGTTCCATTGTAAGTTGAGAAAGTTCCAGCCAATGGGGAACAGGGGGAACAGCTTTATGCCAAGTGGGGTTGGTAGTTGATATATTCCGCTGGAAAGGCCATTATTGGCTGCATGAAGACGAGGGCCAGTTTAGACAGAAGAGGATCCAGGCCTCTGCTTTGCTTTTGGTGCCTGGTCAAACCTGTTCATAAGTTCGACATTTGGGCATATGTCAAACATGCAAATTTCAATGTAAACCCAACTCAGTGGCAAACACAAACCTTATCCCTACTCAACAATATCCAGAAACACTGTAAGCAAGTGACATATGTAAATTAGGGCTGCACCGATACCGGTATTTTGGTACCGAGTATGAGCACCTATATTTTTTTCGGTACTCGCCGATACCGAATACCGAGTACCGGAAGTGCCATTCAGGAAGCCAGGCGGCGTGTAATGACTCGCCACCTGGCTTCCTGATAAGCCGGGAAGCGGGGCAGCATGTAAAGACTCGCCACCCGGCTTCCCGATTAGCAAGAAAGCCGTCTCATGTTTCTCATCTCTATGTGATGAGAAAGCATGGAGCTGGCTTGCTGACCAATCATGGAAGCCGGGCACCATGTAATGACGATCATTACATGACGAGGGAGCATGGAGCCGGCTTCCCGGCCAATCAGAAAGCCGGGCGCTGCGTCATTACACGGCGCCCGGCTTTCTGATTGGCCAGCTTCCAGACCAGATAATAACTGATCAATATACTTTATTTGGTCCAACAGCCAACGCAAAGTAAAATGATCTACCTTGCAAAGTCCTAAAGCTGTTGCAGGTATGGCACTTCCAGATGTCTACCTAAATTATCTGGCAGATAAATTTAACTACATGAACACATCCTACAACTCTCAACTGCTGAAGCCCATCTGGCAAGTGTCTTAAATATAAATCAACTACTAATATATGTGTAGGCACCCAAATTGTTTCTGATTGAAGTACAGTTGCCTACACCGAAAACAAAACCTCTACTGATTAATGTTACATGACAATTACTTATACCATCTATGTACTCCGGTGAGTGGGAGCATATTTGTTCCTCTCACTTATCGGTGTCAACGGCAATAAATAATAAACACATTCAATTATACATCAAACATATTTAACTCCAACCAGCCTACACAAAATGGTACAGGCAGATTTCCATATCTGTATATTGTGGACCTGCCCAGTAATATTCATCTTCTGGAAAAAGGTTAACTTCTTTAAAATACTTATTTTTACAATGTACACTGGAGATATGTATTTTTGTTGTTTTAGATGAGGAAACAGGGCTGTTATAAACATATTTAGAAACATTATTTATAGAACACATGGTGATTGCTATTACATGGATGTGCCGACTGCACCCGCCAGTGTGTGTCATTAGTTAATAGAATGATCCACTATTATTTATATGATATATCAGAAACTGCCCATTAATGTTTAAAAAAAATATTGGACTATGGGATATATAGTGAAACTCTACCCTATCTTTCAAACCAGGTGAGAGCCCTTGATCTCCTGTCTGCATTGTTACTTATGGCTTCCACCTAGTGGTAGAAACAGGCAATAAAACTGGCAATGATGCAGGCAGACATGTGACCTCAACACTACACTGTGCTATGGGCCAAGCCAAACATGTTGTGTGACCACACACACAGGATGCTGACACCTTTTGCCAATGAGAGGTAGGGGCACCAGCACTCAGGTAGGCCCCATTCAGCAATGTTTGTAGGCATAGTTAGGAATTTTCCAGGTTTTTAATCATCTCCATTCACATCCTTGCTAAACAAACATAGTGAAAATACAACAGCATCGTTATCATTAGTCAAAGGCAGAAGCAAAGCATCCCTCAACATTTGTATTGCTGAGCTTGAAAAACAGAGGGACAAGATGTATGCTAGCGACCCTGCTGATTTTTTTCTGGCACTCCAACCACAGATGGAATTATTATATTACTTAGTGTTTTCATAGCTACATAATGATCTATCTATAATTAACACATATTGGGCGACAACTTTGGACAATCTAAGCCTCAGATGCCCTATCCAGCACCAAAAAGCTCTTTTCACTTTAGCTCTACTAATTTGTTCTCAGACTCACCTAATCTTTCAAGCAGAAATGGCTTATCAAAATATGACAAAACCCACAGCCAAATGCCTCTACAGTGAACATTTTTTCATATATTTTTTATTTCTGCTTTTTACATGATTTTTAAGCATTAATATTGTTTATTTGATTCACAGATGCTGTTTTAGTAGCAGCTATTACCTTTTGGGAAGGTCAGCTCATATATCAACATATGCTTTATGCAATTGCTATGAGAGTTAAAGAAAAACTCTGTTTTTTTTCTAAAAGGGATTTAACATGTGTAATTGTTACAACTGCTGTTTATAATTGGTTATGCTAATGGCATTTCCATTCAATATGTAGCTGTTGTGGGTTTGTGAAACTGTCACAAAATTTAAATGTCACTTTGTACAACATGACAACCTGGAGGAGTTCAATATTTAAGGTTGAATCCATTTTTATGGAAGCTTTTCTTTTAAAAAAGAAACACAGACAAGTACAGTAACAGAAGAGGTGGGCCAGTACAAATATGATATGAAAGTTGTTAGTGATCAAGGCAATAGACAATAGGCATTGCAATAGGGTATAAATGGTCACAAAATACAGTAGTAGCTTCATCCCCAAAAAAATCTGTCCATATGTCTAGGTATCAAGGGTACATAAAACAGCACCTAATGCAATAAGAATAGTGTTCTGTGGCATGAGCACAATAATACAAGTATACAAAAGAAATGGCCCCGATATAATCAAATTAATGGTACAGATAAAGAGGTAAAAAACTAAAGAAAAAAGAAGAGCAGAATGACAGAAAGAGAAAGACAGAGAGAGGAGAAGGAAAAATAGAAAAAGAAAAGAGGGTCATGTGGATGGGAACGTGAAAAAAGGGTTAGAAACAGGAGGCCACTAAATGATGAGATATACAAAGGCCTAGCCTTCAAGTCATCAGAGGTAGAAAAATGTTTCTATACCACCCAAAAACTGTAGATTTTGTCATAGAAGTCTGAGTCTATAGCTAATAATTCTTCCATACACATGATGTCATTTATTGCATGGATCCACAGGGAGTTGAAGTACAGCAGGCAGAAAAAAAACCTAAGTAGGCATTTTTTCTGTGATGTTCTAGAACCACCTCACCTAGTAGTGACAACATTTCAACATTGCTAAATTCAACACTAGAATTAATCAGAAGGCTGAATACCACATTGAGAAGCCAGGTTAAGAAAGGAACTGGTAAGGCTGATTTAGTTAAAAAAATAAAAATAATAGTGGTCAAATTACTATTCACATGGCCTGTTTACATTTGTGTTCTGTATGATTTTATTTTTAACACATCAGATTGCATTTTATATGTAAAATCTTGAAAGCATTTACTTGTACGAGTAGAATTTAATAATTTGCTGTCTACTGACTGTGACAACATGAGCATTATTTGGAATTGATGTGCATTTTTAAAATGCAATGTCGGAAGGCTTTTAAGGATTTATATCCTTTTTTATATACATTTTTTTCTGTAAGATGCATATATGACCACTGTCTGTGGAGAGCTATTGTCTACAAATGTTTGTTCTCTTTTATTAGATTTGTTTTTGCTCATCTGAAAACTATGTAGCATTCCATCAATAAAGGGGCAATGATCTTGTTACTCTTTTTGTGCCGTTAATCAAATAATGTACTGATGATATACAAATCTGCCCAGGTTTTCACCAAGGGTTTGATAAATCCTGTTAGAAATTTGGTAAACCCAAGCTTAGCAGGTAATCCCATTGAAGTCTATCAATGGTGGATCTGTTATTAAATTCTGGATATTTTCAGAACTAATAGAAAACTAATATAAGGCAAATAAGGCATTGGAAGCTTTACAATACAATGGGGCACATGCATTAATGCAGAATAAGGCAAAAAAAGAATAATATCATACAGCAATTTAGGGGGCCTTTTATGTGGCTTCAAGGGCAGCATTAACAATACACACATCCTTTAACCCTTTCGCTGCCAAGCCCTCCGGAACATTTTGCACCTCAGTTGGCCACGCCATTTTTGCAATTTTTCCCATTGATTTGATTTTCAACTGCTGCGTTGCTAGAGTTTGTAAAAGACCTCCCAAACCATATATTTTCTGAAAGCACAGGCCCGGTAGAATTAAAAGATGATGCTGCCAAATTTGTAGGCCCTGTGATAATTACGCAAATGTTTTTTTTAAATGAATATTAAACCAATACAAATACACAATTAAATAGATAAAGCACACTAAAATCAGTATCAGTGCACAAAGAAATAATTTTTTTACTAAATCGTATATTTAATTGCAACACAAGGTATCAAAACGCACAGCAATGTGTCACAAAGCTTTGCCATGTGCTGCCACAGTTAAATTAATGTTTTTTTAAAAAGAAAAAAAGTTTTAAAAAATCATGCACTGCGATGCATTCTAACAATGGACTGTAGCGCATGTGCATGGCATACACCACAATATGGTGCACGTGTATGTTATGTGTGTGGGGTAGGGGGGTTGTGCTTTTTTTGTTTTCTTATTTTAAACATTTTTAATTGATTTTTTAGCAACTTTCTTTTACTGTTGGGGGCTACGGTAAAATATCTGGGGTCTAAATAGACCCCTGACAGTTCCCCTTTGAAATAGAAAAAGAAATTGAGGACACAGAGTCATCAATTTCTTTCTCTGCAGCATCAGCACTCAATGAATGGAAAGCACTCAGTACAGAGGCTTTCCATTCATTCAGAAACAGTTGATAGTAAAAGATTTACTATCAAGCAGTTTCTGAATGGGGAGAAGCCTCTATAGTGAGTGCTTCTCCCCATTGTGAAAGTCATGAATGAACAGGAAGTGATGTATATCACATCCTGTTCATTCATAACTGGGGACACATAGTACTATATGTCCCAGTTATTAAAAACACTGGAGTGATTAGATGATCACTCCAGTGTTTGTGCTGCACACAGAGGATCGATGATATCATAGATATTTACTGATGCTCTGCTCGGCAACACACACAGCCACTGTCATCCTGAAACTGACAGGAAGACAACGGCTCCAATCTCCTCCCTAACAGCCGCTCTCTCATGCCGCTCAATCATTGTGGTCAAGCGGCTCACTCCTCCGCCCCCCTCGCCGACCATTTGTATTCGGATCCCAAATACAAGAGGGGGGAGAGCAGTAGGATCCATGGAGACACAGATCCCTGCCTGGAATTAGCTCCAGGCAGGGAAGAGAGGCTGAAGATGCCGGTGGGGGAGGGGGGGGGGCACCAGGAATTTTTGTTAAAAGCTGTCATCAGTGAAAGGGTTAAATAATATGCTTGGGGGGTTCCTCAAATCTGTATGTGGTGTTATAACAGTACAATTTTTATGGACAGTTTCAGCATCAGGATTCACTGGCAGTGCATATTTGACTGTGTAATTTATTTATTTTCTTTTACAGTTAGCTTGGCATACATATAGCAACAGCCCAATCTGATTAATTTCAGTTTTAAAAAACTGTATTTTCCAGATAGTTTTAGCATAAACATGCTTTTTTCAATTTCAATGAATCTTTATTTAATTTTTGCATAGACCATAATAAAGTTACAGAGATTCACAGCTTTAAACGATTTGCCACTCATTTGGTATACACTGAAAATAACTGGATCAGGACACTGTTTCTGTTTCTGTTACTAAGGTACAAGGAGCCCACACAACTGTGTGTTTTGGGTGGAATTATAAAAAGGGGAGGGGGAGGACATGGCAGGAAAAAAAAGATACAAAGGAACCACAGAGACTGGAGAAAGGATAGAAAGAAGAAAGGTTACACATTCATCACAGCTCTTTGTAGTCTCTTTTTCTATACAGAAGCTTCATAAAGAAGTAAAGCTTGCAAGTTGGAGGGCGGCGTGGGCATGCTGGATACATGAGGTCAAAATGGAAAAACAAATTCTATGGGTATCTGTAATATGCTGGTAAGTTTCTTATTGACATAAATCAACAAATCAGTACACTGTTTAACATCTGCAAATTGTCAATTGTTTCTTCCAGGCCCTAGCAATAGTTTTCTTAGCTGACAATATTAGGTAAGTAGACTGTTTGAATTGGTGTTTAGTGAGGAAGGGAAGGTTTCAGGTGGAGAAGCAGGTACCAAGGGTCCCTTGAGAAAGGGCTATAGACTAAGGGGGTTATTCACAAAGATGCTGATCGGGTGATCCTTCGGCTAGCTCCGACCCCAGGACCCCTTCGGTTCAGTAGAACCGAAGGTCTGCTGTACGGGCGTTTCACTATAGCCTGTACAGCTCCCGAAGTTGGCCAAGGGGCTCAGTCGAGCCGAAGGCATATGCTTCGGCTCGACTGAGCCCAGGGGAAATTCGTAGCTTGCCGGCCATTGGCCGGCCGACAGCCTGCTACTGACAGCTGGGCGGAGCCAGCAGTCATCTCACGGCTGGCTCCACCCACTTGCAGATTTAGATCAGCGTCCCTGGTTACCAGGTAACCAGGGACGCCCATCTGTCATTACACTGAGAACCCGGCGGAGCCGCTGTAAAATCACTGCTCCAACGGGTTCTCAGTGTGTAATGACAGATGGGCATCCCTGGTTACCAGGTAACCAGGGATGCCCATCTGTCATTATGGCTAGAGCTGAGGAGAGCCGGCAGTGATTTGAAAGCCGACTCTGCTAAGTTCTCATCTTAATGACAGAACAAATTAATCTTCTGTAAATGCGCTGAGAATAAGTCCCCCTAACCCGACCAGCTGCAACAATGTGTGGTTTCAAAACCTAAGTGATACAAGTAGCAAGTGTGTTGCGCTAGGTCTATAAAAAACAGTGATCTAACTAATTGATGATCTATATGAACACATAAAGTCCTAACTGCAACAAATGTCCATGAAGATCAAATAGCTCTGTGTGGTAGTTGGTGCTAATGAATATATACTAATATTAACATGAAAACACAGATAAACATGATGCAGTGAGTTTCAATAAACATACGTGATAAAAGTGTCCATAATTAAACTAACATGATAACAGAATCCTTTAACCAGAGCAAGGGGATATAAGTAATTTCCAGAAGAAGTTTTCAAAACACTCTCCTGGAAACACACTCAGTGTGCGATCTCTGTGTTGGTCTGCAGTGGTATCTTTCCATACATCATTGTTTTCCCTGACAGCTAGGGAAGAGGTTTACTTGCAGCAGAGCGTGGACACTGTTCTGTCATTAGGATGAGAGCTTAGCAGAGTCGGCTTTCATATCCCCGCCTGCTCCTACAAGCTCTCATTGTAATGACAGCTAGTCCCGGCCAACAGAAAACAGTTGGTCGGACCTAGCTGTCAATGCTAGCTTCGCCCAATTGTTTTTTTTTTACTTTTTTTTACTGTTTTTCTATTCTGCTTGGTAGCACCAGAGGTACCGAGCAGAATAGCGGAGCCGAATGGCGCTCAGCGGCATTCGGCTATTCACTCACTGCTGTTCAGCATCTATGAGAATAGGCCGAACAGCAGCGAGTAGCCTGCCGGAGGTTCGGCTCAGCCGATCCAGATGTTGGATTGGCTAAGTCGAACTCCTTCTGCACTTCGGATCGGCTGAACATGCTGAGCATGTCCGGCTGACCCAAAGCCACCCGATGTACGACTGATTTCAGCCAATATACGGCTGAAATCAGCTGTACAAGCCTAAAGTGAATAGCCGAACAGCGTTCGGCTCACTTCACTTCAGGTCGGTTATTCACTCGGCTGCCTACGGCTGCTTTGTGAATAACCCCCTAAAGCTTTAAGAAGTTGAAGCACTTTTGTCCAAAATGTATGCATCATAGGACAGGATTGCCAGATGTGTAACACATCTCCAACAGCCTTAATTCGCATGTATGAGTGCTCCACCACTGAAAGGCACCAGGGGACTCTAGACTAGGTAAAATTAGTGTATGCCTAAGAGTGGTAGCAGAGGTAGGTGTGGCAAGACAAGGTTATTGAAATATTTAGTAGTATCCCAAACCAATAGGTTATGCTTGAGACCATAACATACAGGGGTACAGGTACACTTAAGAACAAGATCACACATGGACTCATACATACGCAAACACCTGCAGAATAACATGCATACACGCTATAGGTTGGACTTGATGGACCTGTGTCTTTATTCAACCTCAAATACTATGTAACTATGTAACTATGTATGTGCTGCAGTAGTATGCTCAAATATTTTATGTTTTGTCCAAGAAGCTATTTGGGTTTTATGAATTTAGAAAATGGGAAGAGCAAATGATCTATCAAATATACTATCAAACATATAAGTATATAAATATTTATATATGAATATAAATAAATATATTATTAACCACTTGCTGTCCACAGTAATTTCTTATTATTTGCACACACACACAATAAAATCTGAATCTGTCAAACTCACCAGCTTCTTCTCCTGGCTACAGGAGCCAGAGAATGTGCACAGTGACAACGGAAGTGATGTAATACACATCACTTCCAGGTCTAGTAAACGGAGGACAGATCAGCAGATAGAAGCTTGATGATCTCCATCTGTTGATGTGGGGGACCCGCTTTGCCAGTCCTGTGCCTGCACGGGGGACAGCAGAGCCTGGGGAAGCCAGTGGCAGTGGTGGAGGGGGGGCACACACCTTCACTTGGTACAAACTACCACTTGAATCTGAACAGCCATCACTGGCTTTTTAAAACGGTACCAAAACACGGCTGTGTTGTTGGTGTAACCACTTAAGAGGGAGGACATGTACATACATGAACCCGCCTGAAATGGTTAAATTACAGCAGGCCTGGTTTGACCAACAGAAATTGACCAGCAGTTCCCTGAGGCTGTCCCTGTTCTTGCTGATGCAAAACTGTCCTGCTGCTGGCCAATATCAATCAAACTTTCTTTAAGAATTAAGAGACTACGATTATAATGAATTGTAAAATTGGCCAGCAACAGTATAATTTTAATAAGTGAGAAACCAGAAAAGTGTACTAGAGAAAGAAAACAAAGAGTGTATTTAGGAATTTTTTACAAGGATTAAGAGACTGTAGATGACATAACAATGTAAAATTGGCCAGCAGCAGGATAATTCTAAATAGCAAGGCTAGGCCAAAATTTACTACACACAAAAACAACTGGTTGGGGCATTACTATAAGAATTAAAATACTGTATAATATAGTAGTATCAAATTGACCAGTAAGTGGACAGTTTTAATCAGGGAAAACAGGGCCAGCTAGTGTATAACTTTTATGTTATCGATGGGGATAAGGGGGTGTGGTGATTGTGATTGAGATAATGTGAGGTGGTTTAGGTACACTGTGTTCTTGCACTTAATTTGCATTGCAGTAACTGCATTTAGCCGAATTCTGTGAACAAAAGGCAGTTCCAAGAAACATATGACCAGCAACAAGTGAATGCTGCACTTTGAGCATCCCAAACTAAAAAGCAAAAAGGCCCTAATTTAAAGAAATCCCATTTTTAAAGGGAAGCTTTTAAAAAATAGTTTGCTATGGACAGGACACTCTACTAAGTAGTCCTTTATCATTCCCTCTAACAGTTTACATACTATTGATGTTAGACTGACTGGTCTGTAGTTCCCAGGTTGGCATCTTGACCCTTTTTTGAATATCGGTACTACCATAGCTTTCCACCAGTCGCTTGGTACTCTACCAGTCATTAAGAAGTCCTTGAAAATCAGAAATAATGGTCTCGCTATAACCTGGCTGAGTTATTTAAGTACCTTGGGATGCAGGTTGTCTGGTCCTAAAGCTTTATTTGCATTTAGTTTTTCAAGTCTATGTTGAACCCCGGCTACCGTCAACCACTGTGATATGTTTTGAAATGAGCTATTTGCATTCTTATCTACATCAAACACGTCCTTTTCCCGAGTGTATGCTGAGGAGAAAAAATAATTTAACATCTCGGCCTGTCTCCCTGCATTCAGAAAGTATTCAGACCCCCTTTATTTTTTTCAATTTGGTCATGTTGCAGCCTGATACTACAGTTGTTTAAATTATTTTCTCTCATTGATCTACACTCAGTACCCCATAATGACAAAGTGAAAACAGAATTTTAGAAATGTTTGCAAGTGTAAGAAAAAGGAAGAACTGAAATATCACATTTGCATATATATTGAGACCCTTTGCAACAACACTTGAAATTTAGCTCAGTTGCCTTCCATTTCTCTTTATCATTGCTGAGATGTTTCTACACTTTGTTTGGAGTCCAGCTGTGGTAAATTAAATTGATTGGACATGATTTGGAAAGGCCAAATCAAAAGGCCTATAGAAGGCCTCACAGCTAATAATGCCTACTGTATCACAGCAAAAGCCATGAGGTCAAAGGAACTGCCTGCAGAGCACAGAGACAGGATTATTGCAATGTGCAGATCTGGGGAAGACTACAAATAAATTCTGCTGCACTGAAGGTTCCTAAGAACACGGTGGCCTCCATAATTCTCAAATGGAAGAAGGTTGGCACAACCGGACTCTTCCAAGAGCAGGTCGCCCGCAAAACTGGGCAATCTGGGGGAAAAGGGCCCAGAGAGGTGATCAACAACCCGATGGTCACTATGACTGAGCTCCAGAGATCCTGTGTGGAGATGTGACAAAGTTCAAGATGGACAACCATTGCTACAGCCCTCCACTGATCTGGCCTTTATGTCAGAGTGGCTAGACAGAAGCCTCTCCTCAGTGCAAAACACATGAAAGCCTGCTTGGAGTTTTCAAAAAAGCACCTGAAGGCAGAGCTGTAGCTAGCTTCTTTGGCACCAGAGGCAAGAACAGAAAATTGCGCCCCCAACAGACGTGTGATGTCACCCAACACCGCACATGCACGGCATCATGTGATGTCATGCACCCCGCCTTCAGGATAGCGGTGAGCATGTGCTGGTGGCCAAATCCAAAATAGCATAAAAATGTGTTTCGTTTGACGAAACTAATGAAAACATTTTTAGTTTATATTCATTTAATCGGAAATAGTCTTTGCACATATCTAATAATATCTAATAATATGTGTGCATGAGTGTGTGGGGGATCTTTTTTTGTTTTATTTATTTTTAATTATTATATTTTTTACTGTTGGGGGGCTTTGGGGAAATATCAGACCCCTGACATTTCCCTTTTTGAAATAGAAAAATGAATTGAGACCTTAATCTCTTTGTCTCTTTTTATTTATTTTTAATTATTATATTTTTTACTGTTGGGGGGCTTTGGGGAAATATCAGACCCCTGACATTTCCCTTTTTGAAATAGAAAAAGAAATTGAGACCTCAATCTCTTTGCTTTCCATTCAATGAGAACAAAGGCTGCAGACACTCAGTACAGAAGCTTCCCATTCATTCAGAAACTGGTGATAGTAAAATAGTTATTATCATCCACTTATCAATTGGTGGAAGTCTCTATAGTGAGTTCTTCCACCCATTGAGAAACTCATTGAACAGGAAGTGATGTAAAGCACGGTGGCATTTGGCTATTCACTAACTGCCGTTCGGCCTCTATGCGAGTAACCTGCTGGAACTTCAGCTCAGTTGATCCAGATGTTGGATCAGCTGAGTTGAACTCCTTCTGCACTTCAGCTCTGTTGAACATGCAGAGCATGTTCAGCTGACCGAAGGCAGCCAAAGGCAGCCAATGTACGGCTGATTTTAGCCAATGTATGGCTGAAATCAGCCGTACAGGGCTGAAGTGAATACCCAAACGTTGTTTGGCTCTGTCCACTTTGGCAGCTTTGTGAATAACCCCCTGTATAGAAAATGCACTCTGTCCACTTCGGCAGCTTTGTGAATAACCCCCTATATAGAAAATAGAATAATTTGTAGAAGATAAATATATCAAAGTAAAGCCTTGTTTGCACCCCCACCTTGCAAAAAAAGAAAGTAAAAATATAGTTACAGCCAAAACAAAAGACCTATATCAAAAATGTAAACATGGCCTTGCTTCAAAAGGAGCATAGAGATATGAGAGCTTAAATTGTTAAAATTCAACTATAACTTTAGGAGTTGGGAAAAACTTTGTTGCATAACAGTAATACGCTTGCTGAGTGAAATACGAAGCATGCTATTGCCAACCCTCTTCTAAATACGATTGTTGTCTGGCAGTCATGTTGACCTCCCGGATTCCAAAAATTCTGAGTTTTTGAATGACAACAAGTATTCAGCAAGTACAGTCAGTACTCATGATCTGCCTACTTTTCCCAGGTCATTGGCTGAGGATGTAGTGAAGCCATTAGGTCATACAGAAAAACATCTTTACAAAATGTAAAGATTGAATTTTATGGGCAAAACTAACAAAAATATTATTAGTTACATAGTTACATAGTATTTGAGGTTGAATAAAGACATTAGTCCATCAAGTCCAACCTATTAGGATCTCATTCTAGGAGTACCTGTACCCCTGTATATTACGGTCCCAAAACTAAAGATTAAAAATGAATTATGAAAAATGTACATAGTGTTTTAGTATGGAAAAAAACAATGCTGTAAGGTTGAATGTATTGTGGGTATATTTCAAGGCATGTGAATGTTTTTCAAGGCAATAATTTTTCTCCACCAAACATGCAAATGTGTCACAGACAGTAAAGTACATTGGGAATAAAAAAAACTCTTTGTTTTCTTGACATCATTGCTGGATGCTGATACAGTTCAAAAGACGGAGGTTAACCTTCAGATTATTCCCGGGCATGGGGCTTTCTTATATTTTTAGTTTGTTAATGCCTTACAAATCATATGATTATAAATCCTCTAAGCAGGATTAGTTGCTTCCATTCATTTTAATCTTGAAATCTCTAAAGCAGTTTTCTTTAGTAACTACCGTGTGTGCTTACAAACAGTGGAGCCTGTCTTCTCACTTCATCAATATTTGTAATGTCATCTGATATGATAGTAATCCCTGTCTCCTTCACAAGTCACATACAGGTCATTTTATAATTTATACATTGCTGTGTGTACACATTTCAATATTCAACTCTAAAACATGGTATGGAAGAATTAAATACACAAAGGAGCACTATTCTCATTTGCCAAATTTTGTTGCTAAGGAAACAGATATTTGTATTGATTCCCAGAAACATCTGTTTTCTTGCTCATATCCAATGATAAGTTCATTACATACTTTTTGTAAGAGCCTTTTTGATATAGAAGGATGTGATCAGCATATTGCAAATCTGTATCTGTTTGCATTCGGTACATTTATTGATAGCTTTTAATTGGGGAACACATACAGAAATAGACGATTACATAACATTCTTGCTTTGCAGGAAAATAGTGATTTGTGTCTTACTGCTCTTAATTTGTAAACTCAGCACAGTCAATTTACTGTTCTTTCAATGAAATAGACTGTATTGCAAAGTAAATCATTGTAGAAATCAAAATGAAAGCACAAACTTATCACAGAGGCAAGTTGATTTCCCTATATATATATATACAGTATAGCTCACCCAATCACAGGACCAGTTATGCTAAATGAAAAAATGCCACCCTAGGCAACAATTCTCATAACAGCACTCACTGTGAAAGCTATGGGAGGGTCCCGTATGCTGCCATGTATTGGCATCAGGAAAGGAAAATTACCGGTAAGCAAGTATACAATGTTCCATTTTCCTGACACCAACATGGCAGCATATGAATGGGACATAGCAATCACAACCAGGCAGGGTATTGCTCATATATTTATCTATTTGCACAAGTGTTAAACACATTTAGAACCAAAGTTCACCTAGATTCCTAGATAGACCCTGTAATGGGATAAGAACATAGACCAGGTGACTGCCTTTCAGAATAACTCTGGAGATATACTGCTAAATTTTGTCCATGAGGATCAAATCCTTCAGTAGAGTGAACCCAGAGATTGAGCTGTGGCTTCATCTTCTTGACCAGTCATGATTCATGTGACCTAGTGGACACAGATAGTCCTTTTTTGATACAGCCAGAAAGATGAACAGATCGACCTGACAGAAGGGGTAATCTCAATGTACTTCCTCAGTATAGCAACCACATTTAAGGCAAGAGCTGAAACAAAACTTTACTCTAGAATCTTGGTGACAATTATGTCCTATTTAGATGGAAGGACCTTCCAAACTTTGGATGATCCTGGGAAAGAGATCTAGGATTACCCTGTGTGGGAAATGGTAGCAATAAGGTGGTTTGCAGCCTATACTTCACTATCCAAGACCCTCCTCCCTGAGGAGATTGCTGTAAGAAAATGTAAGGAAGGAAGAACATATCCAACACTATTTTAAAATCCTAAGAGATAATGAAGCGACTTTCCTGAAGAGTGAAGAGTGAATTTTCAGGGCCAGCCCTTAACCTCCCTGGCGGTAATACGAGTCTGGCTCGGGGTGAATTTTCAATGCTAGGAGCGGTAACCCCGAGCCAGACTTGGGGCTGCAGAGAAAAGTGACACTCACCTTGTCCCTGCGATCCCGCGGCGTCCTCTGCTGTACGCGGCCCAAAAATGAAACTAAAAGCCAGCATCTGACTTTTAGTTTCGTTTTCGGGCGTCACAGCAGGCGGGAAATTCAAAAGTGAAAAGTTGTAATGTACACAGAATACACACAATACAATGTAATCTCCTATGATTACACTTATGTATCAAACTATTTCACTTCAATTTTGTCCCTAGAGCTTTTTCCAGTGCCCTGCCTGACACTTTTTCACAATTATAAGAAATTATACTATAATAAATAATTATACAAAATTATAATAAAAGAATAAAAAAAATGGTCCAGTAAATGGGAATTCTGGGGGCGTTGCCTGATCCGTACCACAGTAAATAAAGTACCAAGTTCGCACATCACTGAGCTCGGTCGCAGATGGCATATCAATTAATGAGCTGTCCATTGTGTCTCAAAGGATGTGGATAGAGGGTACTGACATCCAAGTACATATTGCCTGTCTGAAGAAAGTCCGATATATCTGTCATAGCCGAGAGACCATTTCCTCCAAACTGTAAAGATATGGGCGAGACTTCCCCAGCAAGATTACATTTCGAAGAGAACTTCGCAACAGGAGAGGCTGAACCTGTGCTGCAGGCCAGAAGAAACCGGCAAAGAGGGTAAAAATCAAAAATATTCTTATCATAACAGCAGTTAGAACAGAATAAAGAATCGTTGCCTTGGGAGGTATGCTGTAATTTATAGTAAAGCTGGTCCTGTGATTGGGTGACGGGTGGAGCAAACCCGTTCGTATGCTGCCATGTTAGTGTCAGAAAAAAATTATATATATATACATATATATATATATACAGTATCTCACAGAAGTGAGTACACCCCTCACATTTTTGTAAATATTTTATTATATCATTTCATGTGACGGCACAGAAGAAAAATATATAAATATCTATATATAGATATATCTATATATAGATATATAGCTATATCTATATATAGATATATATATATATATTCTCATGTACCAATATGATGCGAGGACAGAAGTACAAGTACAATCAAATCAAAAAAAGACTCCATATCCCATTGTATATGAGAAAGGCTACATTCTCCCAAAGCACATCTACAGGTGAGAATTGAACATCTGTTGTGGATGCTTATATGAGCTATTGGACCTAAAAATACTGGTATTCTAAAGCTGTTCTATGGTATTGCTCTCATTAGAAGAACATGAAATGTTGAAGTGAGCAATTTTCCTTTAATTAGAGAAAACACTTTTCTCTAGTGTTTTCCAGTAGTAGCTTACACTTGATGATGTCACATTTTTTCAGTCCTCTATTGTATTTCTGACAATTTTACTAAGGTAATAACACTCCTTTTACTGTATCTATGGAGGAGCAGCATTGCCACTTTTGGACTGGGCATGTTTTAGGACTAAAGAACACGTCCCTTTTTCCTCTTCTCAATAACATAGGAGTTATTCTGTAGTTCATAGAGGGAATAATGCTAACTGGTATGACTGCAGCAAAAAGTTATCGGCTCACAAATCCTCTGGTAAAATCAACAGAAATGTTTTGCACTAATAGAACACATATAACAAAGCTCTTTCAGTTTTGTATTTAACAGACCATAAGGCTGGGTTCACACCTGGGTGTTTTTCAGCGCTTCGATCAGCAAGTGAAATCCCATAATTTCCTATGGGCATGGTTCCCACCTGGGCGTATTTCAGCGTGTAAAAATGCGCCCAAAGAAGTACAGGAGATTATTTTGGGGCGTATTTCCGCGCGTGTCCATAGGTATTCCCGAGTGTGGCTCGGGGTTGACAAAGCGGTAACCCCCAGCCACACTCGAGAATACAGCGTAGGTCTTAGCTTGTCCACGATCCCTGCTGTGTCCTCCGGTCGCTGCCGTATTCCGGGTTCCGTCCCTTGCGAGCGTCCGCTTTTCAGTAAAAAAAAACCCAGAAAAAAAGATAGAGAAAATAAAGGGGACAAAAAATCATACCACCAGGGAGGTATGCAAACGAGCGTCAAACGCGTATTTTACTGAACTAAAAAACGAGCTAAAAACAAGCTGAAAAAAACGCACCTATAGCAACGCCCAGGTGTGAAACCAGCCTAAGGGAGCAAGCTTTTCACATGGCATTTTATATGCAGGAAAATAGCAATGATTTCTTATAAAAGAAATTAGATTGTAAGCTCTCATGAGCATGCCCTCTGACCATCTTGTTTTGAATTTTATTGTAACTGTACTGCCTCACTTTATGTTGTGAATCACTGCACAACATGTTGGCACTAAATGAACCCTGTATAATAATAATAATAAAAATGAAAGTTGTGTGATAAATGCTAAACCATGCAGCGAAGAAAGATTTGTATTTAAAAGTTTAACATTTTGCATAATCTGACTTAAAATAATCAATTATATATTTACCAATGAGAATCTGAATATTGTATGTGTGATTTGGCATATCATTAACTATTTGTCACAATAAAATTTGCTAGTAAATGCTGGTAGAATTGTGTAGCAAACCACATATCATGTATCGTTTTAGTTGTATCTAGTAATAAGAGAAGGGATTAAATGTTCAGGAACTCTATATAAACAGAGTAAATTGCAATGACAGGATGCCCATTTCAAAGGCATCTAGCAGGTGGTCACTGCAAAGAAACTGTGATAGGAAGATTATTCCTAATCTCTTTTGAAAAACCAATGTCAGTAATTTCTGTGATGCAGTACATAGAAATACTCATGGAGCAGTTGATGAAAAACAAAGGAAAATACATTTATGTGCAGTCTGGATATTTAAACCCTTTACTAAAGGGAGATTCATTTTATTGGTGAGTTTAAAAATCTCCCGCCAGCATTATTTTAAGATGTGAAATAAGAGAGAAAAAAATACACAGAGGTTTCATATATCATCTACACTGTACAGGTATCATCCTATTTCTCAAAGTGTCATATTAAAAGCATTGCAATAGTTATATGCATAGCTTAAATAAATGACAACTAAACTGAATAAGGATGATGAGCAAAATATAGCAATCATATCAAATATAAGGGTATTAAGAGTCATAGAGAAATTACATAATTTAAAACAATATTCTAATTGCAGCGGAAATCAAGGCCCCACAATAAAGACATTCTTTGGTTAAGAAATACTTGGTATATGTATTAAAATCCTTCACGATCAGGAAAATTACAATGCTTGCGTTTCTTCTATTTCAAAAGATTCATCCAAGAAGGAAGGATCACTGCAATGGCACAAGATGGTATCATGATGTAGTTACATGACACTGCAGAAATATATCCTCTGCAAAAAACTCAGGCACGACAAGGGGAACATCTATGCTGTCAGTCGGTCTCTAATGGCAGAGGGAGAAGTGAGAGGCACTGATGTCACTGGCGAGTTAAATCTCTAGCATACACTTTAAACTGTGCTGACCTTGAAAGTGACCAACATTTTACTGTAGTGCTAATACCACAACCTATAGGTACCTAATATTAATTGCCTTAGATATCAAGCACCATGGCTATAGTGTGATCATATTTAAGATAAGACACAGGGGTCTATTCACTAAGCTGCCGTAGCTGTACAATTCACATATATTAGGAAGCGTGTCATAAGATTAACATGCAATCAAAGAAAGCCGGTGTAGTTCTCATATTACAGATTTTTCTAGAATACAGGTGAAACTCGAATAATTAGAATATCGTGGAAAGTTCATTTATTTCACTAATGCAACTTAAAAGGTGAAACTAATATATGAGATAGACTCATTACATGCAAAGCAAGATAATTCAAGCCGTGATTTGTCAAAATTGTGATGATTATGGCTTACAGCTCATGAAAACCCCAAGAACCCCAAATCCACAACCTCAAAAAAGTAGAATATTACATGCAATCAATAAAACAAGGATTGTACATAGAACAATATCGGACCTCTGAAAAGTACAAGCATGCATATGTACTCAGTACTTGGTTTGGGCCCCTTTTGCACGATATTCTAATTATTCGAGTTTCACCTGTATGTATCCAAGTTTTTCTTCATGTATTAGTTTAAAATGTATGTTTTTTTTCTACATTTGCGTGGAATGGTAAAGGGTTATAACCCCTGTCAGGTTTTTATGTTCATTGCTGTCTGTGACCCCACTGAGTTGATTCAACCTCTCTATTTGTCCTGTTGACTACTGTCACAGAAATAAAAAATATAGAAAATCCAAACAGTCACATGTGCCAGATTTTCAGGAAGTAAAGGGAGATCTAGTAACCTACCCTTAGTTAACATGGCCACTGCCAGAAGACTGGGAAAGAAAAGAGAAATAAGGCATGCAAAGAATACAAAGCCTGCAATTATCTAGAACTATGGGGTCTATTCACTAAGCTGCCATAGGCAGCCGAGTGAAAGACCGACCTGAAGTGAAGTGAGCCGAACACTGTTCGCTGCTCACTTCAGGCTTGTACGGCTGATTTCAGCCGTATATCAGCTGAAATCAGCCATACATCTGCTTGCTTCGTGTGGCTTCGGGTCGGCCGAACATGCTCAGCCTGTACGGCTGACCCGAAGTGCAGAAGGAGTTCGACTCAGCCGATCCAACATCTGGATCGGCTAAGCCGAACCTCCGGCAGGCTACTCACTGCTGTTCTGTCTATTCTCATAGATGCCGACCAGCAGTGAGTAAATAGCCGAATGGCGCTGAACGGCATTCGGCTCGGCTATTCTGTCCGGTACCTCTGTGGTACCGAGCAGAATAGAAAAATAGTTTAAAAAGTAGAAAAAAATAGAAAATGATTGTGCGGAACTAGAAGTGACAGCTAGCGCTGCCCAACTGTTTTCTATTGGCCGGGCGGTTCTGCTGCCTTAAAAAAAAAAAAAAATCACCATAGGAATGCATAGCTAGATTCCTATTGGCTATTTCACTTTGCAATAGCCAATAGCACAAAAATGTAAAAATGGCTCTGGCAGGGAGGGGGTTAAATCTCACACCATGGCAAAAGGAAGAAAGTAGAAACTTCATGGCACACAGATGTTTCCAGGTGTGCTGTTAAATCTCTTCTGCAGAATAGCAAACTGACCCCTAAGGTTGAGTTCTGGTGACCCAATCATTGCCAGGAAACTGAAGTCAGCAGATGAGAAATATACATTTAATTCCTTTTCAAAACCAAAATATGCCCAGCACAATTATCTGCACAGCATACACAGAAACAGCTGAAACCCTGGTACATTGAATTACATTCCAGACCAGTCTCATCAGAAGTGGTCTTCATTAAACAGTTCTGTAATGTATAGCAGAGGTTTCCTGCAGGTTTGGATCTGCATTTCTGAAAACAGAGCTGGTGTTTTGGTGAAAAGTGACTAAAGGTGCCCATACACTGCTCGATTCTCGTACGAGAATCGTGGGAAATCCCGCGATCGTACGAGAATCGAGCAGTGTGAACGGAGACATGCGACCGTTTCTACTGTACGGTCGCACGTCTTCCGTCGAACCAGCATGTTCGAAAACCAGCCGGGAATCGTACGATTCTCAGCTGGTTAGAACGGTGCTCGGAAGACAAATGCCGAACGGGCCGGTGCCCGTTCAGCATTGCGGTCATCGGAAGCCCGCCCCTCAGGGGGGCGGGCTTGCGATGATCGAGAGTGCGATCTGCCTGTCCAAGATAGGCAGATCGTATGTTTTTTTAATCCCTGTACAACCATCGCAAGACTAAGGTCTTGCGATGGTTGTAGAGTGTATGGCCACTTTTAGAGTAAAGGTAGATTCTATTCAATGATGCAATACACTCAGAGCAGCATGGCAAACACATGGTCAAAATCATAAATAACTCTCCATAGCAAAAAAATACATTAATAAAATAAAGGATGTAAGGAAGCCACCATCTGTAATATAACTGTGGCTAATTATCCAAGATACTGCACGCATCCTGCCACATGAGTACCTTTCAAAAATGCATGTAATTTTACTAAAAAATATGGCTGCTGTTTTAAGGATAAAGACAATCAAAACAAATATTAATTTAATTTATGTATTCGTTTTTTTCTGCCATTTCTAGAAATGTTCCTTATTAAAAAATAACAAATTAAATCAAATTAAATAATGGTATTCTTTTAAAGCATTCCTGCTTTACATCATTTTCTCACAAGTGGTTAAAACTTTTGTAGAGTACTGTCTATACATTTTACATGTTTTAACAGAGCTGTTTAGGGACAGGGAAGTCTGTTCTTCTCATAAAGACCACCAAAATATTCTTTAAAGCCTATGCCCTCTTCACGGGCATTTAAAAAAAACATAACATTGTGCAATTTGTTCCATTAAATCATAGCCCTTTGTTTGAAGAGCAGAATATTTGCATTTTTCTAATCATTAATCACAGCAAATCAGGCAAATAGGTAGGCATTCAGTAGAATTGCAAAAATAAATTTTAAAAAGCACAGCATGACTTTTAGCTTAAAAAAAAATAAGATTTGCAATTTAATGCCAAAACAGTACATGTTGCATGCAGATAAACAGAAGATATATTTTCATAATTTATTTTAAACTTTAATGAATAAAATATTTTATCTGCATTAATAGTCCAGATAGGCTTATCTACTTATTAAGCTTCTACAGGGTTAAATGTGAGAATAAAATATAGCCATGTGATTAATTAACAGCTTGCTGTTACCTGATTCCATTATGTTTATAGATGTTTATAGGTGCGGGTTTAAAACAAAAAAGTTAACCACTGACAGGGTTGTTCACTAAGCTGCCCGAGGCAGCCGAGTAAATAACTGAGCCGTAGTGAAGTTAACAATGTTCAGCTGTTCACTACGTCTCAGTACGGATGATTTCAGCTGTACATTGGCTGAAATCAGCTGTACATCGTCTGCACTTCAGATGCCTGTAGACCAGACTCAGGGATAACAGATTAGTGTTTTACTATGAGATGCTTAAACAAAGTTATGGGAGAGACAGAATTGGACAGGTTCTCATGGAAGACAAATACTCTGACAAATTGGAAATAATCTCAGGTTTTGAGGTTAAGGCATTATTGACCACAACTCCAGGTAACGATGCTGGTAACACACTTCAATGCTTACTTACAATGCTTTCTCACTGTATTGGGGTTGATTTACTAAAGACAATTAGCCTGTTCACTTTGCATGGGAATTTGTACTTTGTAGGGTTAGTTTCCCTTTATTTTGTTGAATGAGGTGAAAGGCTGCTGACTTCCAAAGCCAATCATGTGCAAGCAAAAATAAAACATTTTTGTATTTTCCATGCACGTGATTGGATAGTCTTTGCAAAATTAAATCTCACCACATTCACCTGGCAAAGGTAAACATCCCCTGCAAAGTGTAAATTCCCCTGAAAATTGCACAGTCTATTTGCCTTGAGTAGATCAACCCCCTTTGTATCAATGCCAAAGCTTTTATGTTACTCTCAGCTATTTATTTCTTAATTGGACTATAGAACACCCCCACCCCTCTACTATTTATAGTACACAGAGGTGAAATGGACAGGTCTGATAATGGTATGCTTAACTGTTTGAAAATGATGTTTGGTATTTCTTTGCATCACAAGCTGAGAACACAGGAAGTTAAAAACTCACTCAATTTCTCACAGAATAAACAGGTATTTTTAGAGAGACAAAATGGGGAAATGTGCATGTATTAAGATATATACTGAATATATTGATAACATTTTACTCTTACATGCAGAATTTTACTTAGGTATTGGTGAAATTAGACATAGGTAAGAGAGTGTATAGACAGAGAAAGAGAGAGCCACAGTCTAGGAGGTAACAAAAAGAGGAAAGGCAGACAAAATTCAGACAGATTTCGTACAGGAATGTACATTGTAAACTATCGCTTGTGTCTGCATTCAGAAGAAATGCATTCTCCAGCATGTGCTAGTATTGTTGCATACATTTAAAAGATCATGGGGTTAAGTTAAGCAGCCAATATCAATTTGTGATTGATAAAAAGTTTTTTCAGCCATTTGCACCTGCTTCCATTAGTTAATTGCACTGTGAATTAACAGACTTTGCTATATTGTCAACCACATAACAAAAACAATTGGGGTCTATTCACTAAGCTGCCATAGCGCCCAGGAGAGTTAGGCTTTTGTTTTTTTGACGGCGCAGAACCGCCGGCCAATAGAAAACTGTTGGGCGGAGCTAGCATTGTACCCGCCCTCTGCTGCAGTTCTCCATCAGGTCCATCAGCAGAGGGCGGGTACAATGCTAGTTTACTATTGGCTATTGCAAATTGAAATAGCCAATAGGAATCCAGCAATGCATTCCTATGGGCAAAAATATATCTATTTGTTTCTATTCTGACACAGCTCCGTGTCAGAATAAAGAAGAAAAGAAAAAGCAGTGTTTCTCTCCTGGGCGGCCGGGAGCGGGAGACTCCCAGAGCACCCAGGAGAGTTTTTTTTTTTACGGCAGCAGAACCGCCGGACAATATAAAACTGTTGGGCGGAGCTAGCTGTCATTGCTAGCTCCGCACAATGGTTTTCTATTTTTTTTTTTTACTTTTTAAACTATTTTTCTGTTCTGCTCGGTCCCTCTGAGGGACCGAGCAGAACAGCTAAGCCGAAAACCGCTCAGCGGCATTCGGCTATCACTCACTGCTGTTCGGCATCTGTAAGAATAGGCCGAACAGCAGCGAGTAGCTTTCCGGAGGTTCGGCTCAGCCGATCCAGATGTTGGATTGGCTGAGTCGAACTCCTTCTGAACTCCTTCTGCAACCATGCGAAGCAAGCCGATGTACGGCTGATTTCAGCCGATATACGGCTGAAATCAGCCGTACCAGCCTGAAGTGAATAGCCGAACAGTGTTGTGAATAGACCCCTAGATAGTAATGAATAGACCCCTATATGTTTATAAAGCATGTGTGCTGGCAATTACATTGATAGATATCAGTGTGTACATAACCATGAGGCTATGTAACAACTATTTCATGTGGATAGATGGATTAAATATGAGATATCAGCAAAAGAAATGTAGATTACTGAATTAGAACTTTTTCCTTTAGCTATAATTGCAGTAGGTGTCTCTCTGTACAGACAGTTCCATGATTTAAAGTGCCTGAATTTGGTATTTGATAAGGAACAAAGCATTTTTTTCTGGCTGTAGGGTATAGGAGGTTTTATCACAAATATTTTTTAACTCTTAATCTGACTTTATTTATATAGAATTGTGGACATTTAACTTTGTCCCTACAACAGATATTACAGCTATAAAACAAGAGACAAAGCATTAAAAAAAATAATTTACAAAGTTAGTGGGTTGTTCACAAAAGAGCCGAAAGATCCAACTGTAGCTTCGGCTGATCCTTCGGCTCGCTTTGCCCACCTTAGCCCTTCAAATCAGATGAACCGATGGCCTGCTGTACGGGCTATTCATAATAGCCTGTATAGCAGCCAAAGGCAGACAATTGGCTCTGCTGAGCCTAACTCATAAGCATTGGCTCGGCTGAGCCACATTGACACCCGAAGCGTTTAGAAAGGTTGGCTGAAGCCATCCGATCTCCCCGTGAAAGACAACAGCTGGGTCGCTGGGCAGTCATTACATGTAAACAGTTGGGTGGAGCTAGCGGTGATGTCACCACTAGCTCTGCCCAATTGTTCATGTTTTGCCGCCATCTGTCAGAATGCCATTCTGCGGCAGTGGATCCATTTTTGTTTTGTTTTTTAATTAAACGACTTGTTAAAAATCCTTTCTTTTGTTTTTTCTCAAAAATAGTATTTTTTCAAAAGTCTGGTCTTTTTATTTAGAATTTATTTTAACCCATTGAGAATAGGGGTGAACGGCAGAGCGTGAGATGCCAGAGCTTCGACTCAGCCGATCCAGATGTTGGATCAGCTAAATCAAACTCCTTTAACACTTCAGCCGATGTACGGCTAAAATCAGCCGTACTGAGCCGGTATGAATAGCCGAACAACAGACGGCTCTGTTCCTTTTGGCTCGGTTATTCACTCGGCTGTCTTTGGCAGCTAAGTGAATAACCCTCTTATAATCAGTTTTGTAATACTATGCCCACATTTATCATATTTCCCCTAAATTAGTGTTCTGATGTTACCTGCAACATTGGTGGAAAATGGCAACATTAAAAACACTTTTCTACAGTAGGGAAGGGTTAAATATGTGTACAGTTTTGTATTGCTTTCTGTGTCTCTATGAGTGGCTGGCATCATCTGGAAGAACAAGTGATGGATGGAGAATTAGCCTTCCCTTCTCTATCCAACAAAAACCCCATAAAAAAGTATTTTTAAGCTTTATTAGTGTTCATCCCTTGGCAGCTCTACTTCTACATTGCACACAACAGAAGGGTCTATTCACGAATCTGCCGAAGGATCTAGCCGTAGCTTCGGCTGATCCTTCATCTAGCTTCGGCCCCAGGACCCCTTTGGTTCAGTAGAACCGAAGGGCTGCTGTACGGCCTATTCGCTATAGCCCCTATAGCTCCTGAAGTGGGCCGAGCGGCTCAGCCAAGCCTAAGGCATATGCCACGGCTCGACAGAGCCGAGGTGAAAGCCGAAGCTGGCGGAGTGGCCGGCCATTGGCGGGCCAACAGCCTGCTTCTTGCAGACAGATCAGCGTTCCTTGTTACCAGGTAACCAGGGACACTGATCTCCAGACAGCCCAACTTTCCTGGGCGCTCCGGGAGTCTCCCGCTATTAAATAGTTGCTCCCGGCCGCCCAGGAGAGAAACACTTTCTCCAAGAAAGGTTCAGAGTGAACCTTTCCCTGCTTTTTTCTTTTATTCTGACATCGAGCCATTGACTGCCGTCAGAATAACAAAAAAAATTCACCATAGGAATGCATAGCTAGATTCATATTGGCTATTTCAATTTGCAATAGCAAACTAGCTATTGTACCCGCCCTCTGCTGCTGTCAATCACTAGAGGGGACCTGCATGTGATTGACAGCAGCGGGCAGGTGCAATAGCTAGTTTGCTATTGCAAATTGAAATAGCCAATATGAATCTAGCTATGGTGAATTTTTTTTTTTTGACGGCAGCAGAACCGCCCGGCCAATAGAAAACAGTTGGGCGGAGCTAGCTCAGCGGCATTCGCTATTTACTCAATGCTGTTCGGCATCTATGAGAATAGACCAAACATCAGCGAGTAGCCTGCTGGAGGTTCGGCTTAGCCGATCCAGATGTTGGTTCGGCTGAGTCAAACTCCATCTGCACTTCGGATCGGCCAAACATGCTGAGCATGTTCGGCCGACCCGAAGCCACACGAAGCAAGCCGATGTACTGCTGATTTCGTATAAATCAATGCAAATGTTTGTCCTTAAATAACAGAACACATGTAGCACATCAAGATTAAAATAAAAAATATTAATGAGTGACATTGATTATATGAAACCAAATAGCAATTATTTTGCTATATCATATGGCAGAAATTATTACTATGCAATCCTTGCCTTCCAGAAAATCTAGAATGAACAAATAGTACAAAAACACATTTTTGGATGGAAATTATGCCTACTGAACCACGATTAATGGAGCAATATATTGGTTGCTCAATAACAATGTTTATATTCTCTCTGATCTGGCCTTAACTATAGTAGGCTGGATACAGGCTGATCTAAGGAAGTGTAGACATGCCACGGAAATGGCATGTTTCACCCAGGATTTAAAGATGAATTGCCCTGCGCTTGACAGTTTTAAAGATAATTGGCATTGTCAGACTTCATATAAAGATGGTAATTTTTATGTGCAGAATGAATCAAATAATCTTTTGTCCACTGAAATGATAACATGCATTTAACAGAAATCATAATGATAATACAATTCAAAAAACGAGAAAGAAAAGGGAACTTAGATCATGAAAATCACAATATCCTTTATTGCACGTAGTGTATTAAAAATTCACAATATTCCCACAATACTCACTAACTACCCAGAGCAACAATTAAAAAGCATAACAACATTATTACAAGGGCTGCATCCCACCCTCCCAATGCAGTGTCAACCCCAACAATCAACGATGAACACAAACACAATGGGCCTGATTTACTAACGCAAACACATGCATGTTTAGCATGCATATTTCAATACATGTGCGAAAACACGTGCAAACGCATTTACTAACAAAACATGAACATACGGAAACAGCATCCAAGTAAGAGTCGTGTAGCTATGTATTTACATACGTGTGTATCTTATTGTATGCATGTGAAGCTATACAACATGCAAATAGTGGTGTTAGAAATGTTTAAAAAGTGTTTAGCATGAAATCACATATGGTAAACTTACACCAACAATAGGAATACATTAAAACTGTAAACAAATAAGGTTGTAAAAAAGCACTATGAACTAAAAACACATTTTAAAAAACTACCTGACAGAGCACTGACGTATGGAGGTCTGGAGAAGCCAACTGCGTATGTGTGCACTCCTGTTCACATGATTTTCCCCTTATAAAACACGACCACACAGCGTTTGCACAATACTGCAGTAAATAGCGCATACATGCACATCAAATGCATGCTCTTAGTGGTGTATCCATGAAAATCCTCTGGTTTTTGTTCCAGAGTTTAATAAGTCCAATATATGCACAAACATAGCTTTAATGTCAACAATATTTTCATATTCCTGATTCTACTTATGAAGACTGTTCTTTTTACCACTTTTAATGTTCTGATGTATTATTTGTTCAAAATACAACTGGCTTTAAAATAACAAAGGGAAAGCAAAATAATGTACTTAACAATTTTTATTTTTAGGTATCATAATGATTTATACACAAATGAAATATTACACATCTGCATTCCTGCATTCTCCCACAGGAGCACATGGTCATGTTTCTACGTAGGGCCAGTTTACAACATCACCATGCAATTCATGCACGGCATTGCACAATACACCTGCCATGTGATGACAGTGTGGGAAATGTTTTGAACTGCCATTTGTTTGGATGACCAGAACCAAAAGCACCTCTCACTCATAATGCATGGCACGCACAGCAGGTCCGACCCCTAATCCCTCACAACTTTGGTGTGTATGCACGGTGGCTATGGTCACTCCAGCAACATGCCATGAATGCACAACACACCTGCCATGTGATGACAGTGCAATAGGTGTGCTCACGCCAGCAACATGCCATGAACTCATAACACACCACATGCACAGTACTGCAAATACCATGCAATGCAGTGTGATTAAAAATGCCCTTTTTAAAAGAAAAATCCATGCTAGCTGCAGTAGTACAAGTTGCAGTGTGGCTAACTGCACTGTGAGTGAGAGGCACTTTTGGGTTGCCAGTCAAGTGAATGGCATGTAACAAACACCAAGGAAGTGAGGGATCAGGGGCCACACCTTCTGTGTGTGCCATGCATTGTGAGTGAGAGGAGCTTTTGGTTTGTCATCCAAATGAATGGCACTGTTATCAAATGGCAGGTGTGTTCTGCATTCATGGCACACTGCTGGAGTTACCTGGGCCACTGTACGTTCACACCAAGGGCGTGAGGGTTCAGGGGAAGCACCTGTCATGCGTTACAGTACAAGAAGTTCATTATGTTTGCATTCGAGTCAATGACACCCTGGATGCACTTCATATAGGCACTCAACAGTACCACATTACAGTGCATACACTACATTTGTAGATGTAACAGAACACATGGTCCTGTAGTGGGATCATGAAACGTGGAATAGCATAGCCTACAGAGTATAATCCACTATGTAAAAGTTACTTTGATAAAGGAAGCAGTTAAAAGGGAAATTGAAGAAATGCTACAACAAAGCAAGATATTTCCGTTTCCGCAATCATATTTGCTAGTCTTTGGAGTGTGGGAGAAAAACAAAATACCTGAAGTGCAGGGAGAATATGCAAACTCCATATGGATGGCATCATAGCTGGGATTTGAACTCCTATAGATGTTAATATGGTTTGGAGCTATGTTCCGGTTTAGAGTTTACTGAACCTCCTGCAAACCGAACTTTTTGCATTATTTTTTGTTAGTGACTTAGAAATTGTTGGGGCCAGAGACAGCCAACTACCTTTTCTAGCAGGCAGTCAGCATCACATTTCTTTCTGTACTGGTTTTCAGTAAATAGAAAGCAAGACATTTATTTTTGGCATGGCTTTTTCTTTCTCTCTTTTATCCAGTGCTATTGACTGAATGAGGCAGAGTTTATCAAACTTATTTTTCAATTATTGCTTTAAAGACCCCTGCTGATGGTTTTACCAAGCGCAAAATTGACACAATATTAACTCTATTTTCAGACAAAATTTATTCAATTTGCATTGACCTATTGCAACAAAACCAGCTGTGAACATCTAATGAGTTTATGTATTTGCATGATCTCTGAGAACTAGATATATATGTAAATTTTTGTATAGTACCTACAAGTTGCATTTTGTTGCTTTGTGTGTTTATTTGTCATGTAGTCAGTTTTAATATCAAACCGTTTATTGGGATTTAGGTGAGATGGGGCAGTGTTTCATTTTCAAGTTCTTAAAGATCTCTTGCACCTCTCATTAGAACTATTTTTTATCTTGAAGTGTATATAAACCCCAAAACAAACATTTACTATATTGTAGTTTACCAATCCTTAAATGTGGTGGCTGCATTTGTTTTCTTTTAGTCTTTTTTTCCTCTATTGTCACCCGGTGATACGGCCAGTAACACAATTTCTGTCTTAGGGTGAGCTCACTCTATGGAGGAGCAATGGAGCCACCCTTGGACAGTAGTATTGTCATCCTGTGGAGAGGGTATTGTTAGATGCACTAACAAATTAAGCAGTTACAGTAAGAGTTTTTCTTTTTTCCTTTTAGGAAAAGTTTTTTTTTACATAAATGAATAAACGCTAACCTGTAAGCACCTCTGTGCGTGTTAAATGGTTTATCTCAATCCTCCATCTGCCACTTTCTCTGGACAGCTTGGTCTGTTAAAGGAAGTTGAAAAATAACTGACTGGCTGGATTACCAGGTGAAAATAAAGGAAACAGGCTTAAATATGTTTGTTTTTTAATTTATATCTCACCATCTAAGGAATCTCATTATCCTCCTGTTTCCTCAATACTGGTCTTGCATTTTATGTGATGATGTCAGGGATCTGTGTGGGCAAATGTACCATCACTCTGGAGTGGGGCTTTAATTTTCTATGGGGGTTATTCACTATTGAGACAAAGGATACAGCTTTGGCTGATCCTTCGGCTCTCTTTGGCTGCTGGAGCCCTTTGGTTCAGTTGAACCGAGGGGCTGCTGTACAGGCTATTCACAATAGCTTGCATAGCCACTGAAGGTGGCCGAGCAGCTCAGCCAAGCTGAAGGCATATGCTTCAGCTTGACTGAGCCGAAGTAACAGCCAAAGCAGGGTGAACGGTCTGCCAAATGACAGCTAGGCGAAGACAGCAGTGATCTCACGGCTTGCTCCGACCAGTTGTAATGACATATCAGCATCCCCAAATGACTTGGGGATGCTGAGCTGCCATTAAACAATAACAATTGGGCGGAGCCGGCCGTGACATCACAACTGGCTCCGCCCAGTTTTTGTTCATTGGACGGGACCTGATAGAAGACTCTAGCAGGTTCCGGTCAAGAGAAAACAGTTGGGCGGAACTAGCTGTTACTGCTAGCTGTGCCCAATAGTTTTTTTTCTTTTTTCAAATATCTTTATTTCTTTTTTAGTTTTACAATTTGCAATAGCTAGTTTGCTATTGGCTATTGCAAATTGCAATAGCCAATAGGAATCTAGCAATGCATTCCTATGGCGAAAATGTCCACACGAAGCCACCCGATGTACGGCTGATTTCAGCGGATATATGGCTGAAATCAGGCGTACAAACCTGGAGTGAATAGCCGAACAGCGTTCGGCTCACTTCCCTTCAGGTCGGTCGTTCACTTGGCTGCCTACGGCAGCTTAGTGAATAGACCCCTTAGTGACAGTGACATTGTATGCCAGGTGACCACTCTTAGCTTTTAGAAAAAAAAGATTAAAATGTTAGGTTTTAGTTTTAGGCTGAAAAGTACAGAAAAATTTATAAAATCCTAGGGATGTGAGGTTTTTCTAAATAAAGGACAAATGAATGAATGTCATGCATTTTTTTAGTTGTGCTATTTTTCTTAAAAAAAACTACAAATTAGGGCTGTGGAAATTAAAGATTAATTTCTCGATTAAGCGTTAAACTTTTTGATCGATTACAATTATTTTGATCGCTAATGAAAACACTCGCCTCTCTGCCGGCTTCTGGGAGTCCCGTCGGCGATCCGGTGACGTCACGGACATCGACGTCACTGGACTCCTCCCCCCTTCCCCAAGTGGCTCCATCGGCTAATGAAGGGAAGAGGGGAGAGGTGGCGGCTAACGAAGGGAGGGGGGAGGAGTCAGGTGACGTCGATGTCACCGGACTCCCCCCATTCATTAGCCGACAGAGCCACTTGGACCGTTGAGTTTGTCAAAAAACTTTCTGCACGAGCGCCAGCCAAGGCATTGGCCTATACACATACAGCACAGCAATGAAGTAATAAAATGAACTAGGATCACACTAATCCAGCACGTTATTATTCTGAGTTGCCCCACTAAAGCGGCAGCCAAAGTGAGTGGGGCACATGAGATTAATAACGTGCTGGATTAGTGTGATCCTAGTTCATTGTATTACTTCATTGCTGTGTTGTATGTGTATAGGCCAATGTAGTTGGATCTGTATGTGCGTTATAATTAATCGAAAATAATCAATTCATCGATTTTAAAAAATTTGATTAATGGAACACGGAAATTGTAATCATTGCCAGCCCTACTACAAATCAAAACTGGGGAAAAGGTGGTTTCTTTAAATTTTGTCCTCAATTTTAATATTTTTTCTTTGTCCTAAGTGAGGCGTTAGGTACACATATGTGATATAAATATATAACCCTATCTGTCCTCTAAAAAACAATATATAATATGTGTGGGTGCACTTAGTAAGAAAGTATATTATTGACGTGGAAGAATCACACAGCAAAAATGTCAAAAGAGGATTTGTCATCGCTATTACCGGTAAGTATGGGGCTTGTGTAATAGCAATAAAGTTAGGTTAAAACATGTTTTAATAAAATACATTTAAAGAAATCCTAGGTTTTTTTTAAGTCCCCCATCTCCATGTACATGCTTATACTTTTGCAAACACTCATAGGCTGCTCCTACATATGAAAACGACAATTGTGCCACACATGTTAGGTATTGCTGCATATGCCAGAGTTAGAGCTATAATTTTAGGGCAGTTATTCACAGTTAATGCTAAACTGGTGACCTGTAAAGGCTTTTTAAAGCAATTTACAATTTGGGGTACCATAGTTGTTTGCTGCTTTATGAGCATACACAATTTTTAAGCTTGGCATGCTGGGTATCTATTTACTTGGCATAACCTCCTCTTTTATATTACCAAAAAAATAGTATTACATTAAGTTTTTGTGTATTAAAATAAACAAGTGTATTTTTTACTGAAATTTTAGGTTTAATAAATAGTTGCGCTAATAACATACAACATACAAATTTGCAACTGCCACCATTTTATTCTACAGGGTATTTTTCATTACAGGCCTGCTTTCATTAAATATATAATTCTTGGGCATTTTTCATAATTCTCAGATCTAAAATTGGGATTTTAACATGTGTGCAAACAAAAGCAAAAACGGTTCTGGCAGAGAAAGTGTCAATCCTAGCTAAATGTAAAAGTTAAATAAATTACACATCCAACATATGTGATACCTGAATATAGTGTCCCTGATGCTGTCTGTGAAAACTGTATTTTTCTGTAACCCTACATACAGCTTATTGGTATCTCCCAACCCTGTAATTAATCGTGGCAGTTCCTATGTGCTCTTTTACAACAGCTTGCCTATTAGCCTTGAAAATGGACAGACTTTACCATCAATACTTCCCAATAGACTTTATTGGGATTTTCAAATTTCAAGCAGGATTTGCCAGAACCCCACAAATTGAACCTGGGCAGATATGCCCATTACTAATGGTGAAAACCTTATGGTAGATGTCCTTGAGAGCTTGTACTCGCTAGTCATGTTGCCTAACATTTTGCAATTCAGGCAAAAATGCCGTACTCCACATTTGGGAATGCACAGCAAGACTTGTCAGCACAATGCACATAACAATATGGGGTCTATTCACGAAGCTGCCGAAGGATCTAGCTGTAGCTTTGCCCGATCCTTCGGCTAGCTTCGGCCCCAGGACCCCTTCGGTTCAGCAGAACTGAAAGGGTGCTGTACGGGCTATTCACTATAGCTCATACAGCTCCCGAACGTGGCCGAGCGGCTCAGTCAAGCCGCATATGCCTCGGCTTGGTTGCTTCTGACAGCTGGACGGAGCCAGCCATGATCTTACGGCTGGCTCCAGCCACTTGCAGAGAGATCAGCGTTCCTGGTTACCTGCTAACCAGGGACACTGATCTCCAATCAGCAAACTCTCCCTGGCACTCTGGGAGTCACGAAGCCGTGTCAGAATAGAAAAAAATTAAAAAAATTGTTTTTGACCATTGGAATGCATTGCTAGATTCCTATTGGCTATTTCAATTTGCAATAACAAATAGAAAACTAGCATTGTACCCACCCTCTGCTGCAGTTCTCCATCAGGTCCATCAGCAGAGGGTGGGTACAATGCTAGTTTACTATTGGCTATTGCAAATTGAAATAGCCAATAGGAATCTAGAAATGCATTCCAATTGGCAAATTTTTTTTATTGTTTTCTATTCTGACACGGCTCCATGTCAGAATAAAGGAAAAAAAAAGAAAAATCAGTGTTTCTCTCCTGGGCTGCCAGGAGTGGGAGGCTCCCAGAGCGCCCGGGAGAGTTTTTTTTATAGTTTTGTTTTTACGGCAGCAGAACCACCAGACAATAGAAAACTGTTGGGCGGAGCTAGCTGTCACTGCTTGCTGTGCACAATTGTTTTCTTAATACTTTTTAAAAACTTTAAAAACTATTTTTCTGTTCTGCTCGGTCCCTCATGGCTGCCTACAGCACCCCTTCGGCCGAAGCTAAGGCTAGATCCTTCGGCAGCTTCGTGAATAGACCCCACTGTTTTTATAAATATGTTGATCTCCCATAACACTAAGCAAAGGCTTTAGGGTACATTAAAATAAAATAGATCACTGGTTTTATTCCTAACCTGAGTGCTGCAGGGCATTACTTCTGAGCAAGATGATAATACAAGGTGTATTTCTAAGGTTTCCAGCAAATATTAGTTACTGTAAATGTACTTTTTAATCATAGGCATTTTTCAGATAAATGTATTATAGAAGCCAGCTTTTTATCTGTGCTATAACAATTTCCTGATTGTTAGTCTTACTAACCATAAATCATGTATGAAGCTTTGATGGTACATTTCTATAACTCATTCTAAATGAGTGCATTTTTATCTATTTTAGAAGCTAAAACTACTAAAAAAAATCACATTTCCCCTTTTGACTAACACTTCATGTTAATAATGGATCTACACTCATAGATACTTTAACTTTGTTTGCATGCAATGCTAAAGGACCATTCCCGCCAAAGTTGATATTTCTCATGGCCTTCCGAGGCTTTGGTAGTGAAACTATTATCTATATTTGTGGAAAATACAAACATGGATGGTCAACATTATACAGGTTTGAACACAGTCATTAAAAGTATCTTTTTTATCCCTTGGACCATCGAAGTCATTTAAATTATTTTACTATAGTTATTAGAATACACTCCCACTATACTCTGAGGTCAGATACTGTATAAACAGTTGCTAGAGAAGGAGGCAGGTTATTTCCAGGACCGAAGACTCTAGTGTGTGCGTATAAATATAAGTATATTGATCTCAGTTTTCAAATTCTACTTAATAGCTTTCTTGATTCTGCTTTCATAAAATAGTATCTAGCCACAAACCTGTGCTATGTCATCAATTTACTATCATCAACAGCCTAAACATATAGGATTATTTTTTTGCCATTCATCTGTTACTTTTGACATGAGACTCATATATGCTTAGGTAAGAAGAAACCACTTTGATTGTTTAAAAAAGCGCTGATCAAATACATGATTTTTTTTGTATTGTCAATTGATAAATCGTTTTTTAGTGCTAATTATTAAGTGCAGTAGCTAATCAATATCCACCCTGTACTGTTTGACCTCAGCATAATGTTTGGGTACTTTGGGTTACTGCACTTAAGAGTTAGCACTTAAGGATAAAACTATATATTTTTAACACCTATACACTCCCTGGCTCTACACAAACACACACATTATTTTTGCTCAAAGGCTAACTATCCCTGCTCGCTTAAATGAAAATGAAAAAAAAGGAAATAAAGAATTCATGTGTGGAATACAATGCATCATTCAGCGTTATAATTTCAGTCACTGTGGATACATTGAACTGTTAAAGGTTTGTTTTTTAAGCCAAGTTGCCTCTTGAAACAGTTAAAAAATTGTGATAAATGAATCAGGGATATCCCTGATTTGCTGATGTTTAAACATTGCTTAAATGTTTGCACTCACATATCCCTTGATAATACAGTCATCTCTAGTCATGTTTATTTTTATATGAACCTTTTATTTTGTGAGGTTTTTTTCATTTCAAACCTTCATAAATAGGCCATTGTTTATAGCATAGTTAGTATTGCATGCACAGCTTGAATTATTTGGCTCTACTTTGTGACTGTGACAGTTTTTCTTCATTTGTATCTGTTTCAAGCTTAACAGACTTATCTATTTTTTTAAAGGTGAGACACCAGTTTCCCTGAGAGGTTTTGTTTGAAAATTACAGAGGAATTGTTTTCACACCACAGCAGCATAGTTTAGTGTTGGTATCCCAGAGAGTTCTGTAAATTGGCCTGCATTTGTTACTCTATAGCCTTTTGACAAAATATAATTTTCTTTTAACAGTTTTTTTTTAATTCTAAAATGTTATGTTTTAATAGTGAGCTCTTTCCCACAAAGTTCTCATTTTATTTTATAAAACCATACAATCTTTTTAATTTAAATAATGAAATTAAAGAACCTTCACCAAAACTGCTATTTTTTTGGCCAGAGTATAATTATTACATGATTTTTCACTATTTAAATTCTGATTTTCACTAATTCTGATTTAAATTTCACATTGTTCTGATTACACCTGTGACTAAAAAACACCTTAATAAAATAAGGACAGGTATAAAGTGAAGACAAGTACATATGTATACTCAGACCTGAGATATTCTCAACTTTGCCCCAGGATCCCCAAATATATGAGGTAACCCAATCAGTAAACTTCAGTATTTCTTGCAGTGCTTCCCACTACTTCTTATTGAATAATCTGTATGAAGGATAACCTCATTGGTCAATAGAAAGGAATACAGGGTGAATGTGTGTGATAGCCTCCAACAGAAAGTGTTGAATTTGAGCTGCCTGTAATAGGGGGGGTCCCAGGTAACACTTGAACACTTCTGAAGGTATGTACAAATTAAAGTCTATTTGTCAATATAACATGCATAAAATTGCTTATTTGTAGTGAACACCGTTTCATTTTACTTTAACCTAATTCATGATTTAGTAAAGCAGGCCCTGATAATTTTACAAAATAAATATAGTGCAAGTCATTGATGCCATAGAAATTGTACATATATATATATATATATATATATATATATATATATATATATGGGTGTGATCACGGCTGGCTCCGCCCAGCCGTGAGATCACAGCTGGCTCCGCCCAGCCGTCAGTTGCGAGGCTCTGTACGGGCTAGTGAAAAGCCGTTCAGCAGCCCTTCAGTTCTACTGAACCAAAGGGCTCAGGCGGCCGAAGCAAGCCGAAGGATCAGCTGCAGCTATGGCTGATCCTTCAGCTAGCTTTGTGAATAACGTTCATAGTAATAACAAACTGACAGGACTTTTATTGACGTCCTTTGGCTCCATTTGAGAGATTATGCCAACTTCCTTCCAGGTGATGAAGAAATTACCCACTAAAACAAACCCTAATTTTTATCAACTTCCTGGTGTAAAAATTAAACCACAGTTTTGTAGATGCAGTATATAAGTGTGTGTGTTTATAAAAAGGTAATTTGTGTACATGGATGTAAGTAATAAAATAATTGGCATAGAATAGCAATGGTAGTAACATATGAGGAAAGCATTGTGTGGAATCATTGACAAAGCAGAAACCCTCAATTTCACTCACTAAACTGCTAACATTATTTTTGGGGGGTTTCTTAAAAAGGTAAACTAATTAGGGTAGTAAGTGACTCTTTTTGGCACAATTGCAGGTCCAGGATAGTTGAAATTAGCTTCCCTAAACCTTAAGAGCCAAAAGCAATGCATTGTTAAAGTTTATGTAGAGCCATGTGAAATGTCAAAACAATTAGGACAGGGGTCTCCTTTGAACCTTTATCAATCAACAAATATTTTTTTTCCTGATAACATGACTGAATCCCTCAATATGTTTTGCATGTAGATAATCACCATCACATAGGTCGTTTATCTGGGTCACATACAAATCTCATTGTACCACCATAGCATCAGGGCCGGCCTTAGGGGTGTGCGAGCCGTGCGGCCGCACAGGGCGCCATGGCAACAAGGGCGCCGTGCGGCCGTCACAGCTCGTCCTGTAGGCGAAAGGCCTAAGGCCGGCCCTGCATAGCATAGATATTCACAGTTTCCTTGGTACTTTTAATTCCCTTTGGTCATACCATGAAGCAGCACATTGGAGCACATTTATCTCCCCTCCATAACTTTTATCTCCTGTGTATTATTAATGCCAAATACCACGCTGTTCATGGTTATCTCATAGACCCTCCATCATATACAGCATCTTTCATATCAACATACAGGTAAATAAAGCAGAAATGATCACATCATTTCTTCATTGCACATAGTTCCATAAAGTACTTAATTTTCATCATAGCTATGTGTTTCTTATCTCATACATTAACCAGAGGTTTGCTGAGGCTCTTCCTGTTCTCACTGTCGAAAAACCAACTTCCTGCTGGTTAATTTCTATCTAACACTCTTTGAGAATTAATAGACCACAAATGATAACAGGGTGTAAACCGTCTCCCACACTAACTGCCTTTAGGCGATCCCTCAAGACTCATCTCTTCAGGAAAGCCTATCCCACCTTAACCTAACCACTGATCAATCACTTTCTCAAACAATCATCCCTGCACAGCTACCTCCTCATGTATCATTTGCCCCTCCCTTTTAGATTGTAAGCCCTCAGGGGCAGGGCCCTCCTTACCATCTTGTATTGAGATTGTAATGTCTTCCTTATTTTGTAAAGCGCTGCACAAACTGTTGAAGTTTCAGATTAAATTAACAAAAACTAAAAACGTTTAATTTGTTTCATCAAACAAAACACATTTTTATGCTATTTTGGATACAGCCGTTGGTGTGTTCTGGAGGCAGGGCGTATGACATCATATAACACCGCATGTTTGGGGCACTGCCATCTTGGTGTATATCTAGGTATACACCAAGATGGTGGGGCCAATATCCGCGTGTGACGTCACCTGACGCCATGCATGCATGGCGTCATGTAACATCATGCTCCCCGCCTCCATGATGGTGGCACACATTCACAGAACACGCCGATGGCCAACATGGCCGCCTCACATTCTCAAACAATTTATTATGTGCCGGAATACATTTTTCGTATATTGGGACATATAGTAATTCATTAATTTTACATGTAGTCTAGGTTTTGTGTTTTGTGTCTTTTCTAGATACACTTACTTGAAAAAAGGGTCGGCATGACAACCTGAGACTTTATATTTATAGACTCTATTTTAGTTTGACATTTATTGTTTACCTTCTGTTGTTTTATTTGATAAGAATACTTATATTGTGCTACAAGTTTAATACCTTTAAATAAAGTTTTTTAATATGTTTCTTTGGGGCTTAACAAAATAGGAGTCTTTAAATGGTGCGGATATTGGGGAAAATGGGTGTGGTTACTGAGGGTGTGGCCACTGAGGGGTGTGGTCACTGAGGGGCGCTGTAAAGCATTCTCGCACAGGGCGCCTAAAGGCCTAAGGCCGGCCCTGGGCATAGGCAGGTGTTTTTATTTATAAATTAAGAGACCACAGTGTATAAACTGGCTAGTGGCAGGGCAGCTTTAATCAGAGCGAAATGGCTAAAATGTACAAGAGACCTAAGGCACAGGAATGAGTTTTAACTTGTAGATGATAAAGCAGAGTTAGTGAGTATTGAGGCATCCATTAATGAAAGAGTGAAGCTTTTTCAGACACCCGATCCCTTTCAGGAATCAGGTGTCTGACAGTGAGAGCAGATAGGTATTTACTGCTCTTGCCGTCACTCTGACAACGGGATTAGGCTGGGGTTAGGAAATCACGATGTATACCAGATTTTTTTTCTCTAAAGTTTCAGCAATAGAAACATTTAGCTACATGTTTTTTTTGCAGAAATAATGTTGCAGGCTTCTGATTTTTTCTGGGAATGATCAGAAGTCTTTAGTCTTTTAGTGACATCTGATCCTGAAATTAAATGCTGCATAATCAGTGTCACTAAGGTTATCATTGGCTGTTCTTAAGTTTGAAGCAGCCTAATAATAGCAAAAGATTATTTAGCTAAATTATCAAGCAGTGATAGTGAGAGTCATTTGCAATGACTGCTTGATATAATTAAATAAATACAATATTTTTTTACAAATATTTAAAAAATAGTGAAAAGTGTAACAAAAAAGTGTAACAAAATAAAAATAAATGTAACAAATAAAAATGATATATTTAAATATATTTTTATACTATCATTATTATAAAAATT
This sequence comes from Nanorana parkeri, assembly GCF_000935625.1. NCBI lineage: Eukaryota > Metazoa > Chordata > Amphibia > Anura > Dicroglossidae > Nanorana > Nanorana parkeri. Next base: position 358,428 of record NW_017307013.1, read on the forward strand.
AACCCCCAACAATGAAAATCTGCAGCTGAGCTGCGGATTTGTTTTTTTACCCTAAGAGGTTATTTTTTTATTTAACCCTCTCATGGCAGTGATGTTCAAAGCGTGTCACTGTCACTAAGTGTGACACTTACGGGTCTATTCACTAAGCTACCGAGGGCAGCCTGTTCCGCTATTCACTTCAGGCTCGTACGGCTGATTTCAGCCGTATATATCTGCTGCCTTAAAAAAAAAGAAAAAAAATCTCCCGGGCGCTCTGGGTTCTAGCTACGGCTAGATCCTTCGGCAGCTTTGTGAATAGACCCCATAGTGACAGTGACATTGTATGCCAAGTGACAAGTAAAATTAACAACCGTGCTTTTACATGTGGTGTTTCCAGCTATAACGCTTCACCTGTTTCTACACTGTGTTTGCCGGTCTACTGGAAATACATGCTAACCACTGCAATCTGAGGAACATTGCTTAGTGCTGTAGTTCAATACTTGGCATTGTTAGCTTTGTTTAACCCCCTCATGAATGAGCTTGTTTTTAGTTTCTGTTCATTAATACCTGACGCACTTTTGACATTTTTGCTGTGTGATTCTTCCATGTCAGTAATATACTTTCGTACTAAGTGCACCCACACATATTATATATTGTTTTTTAGAGGACAGAAAAGGCTATATATTTATGTCACAGATGCGGGCATAACGCCTCAATTAGGACAAATAAAATATAAAAAATTTAGGAAAAAACATTAAGAAAACACTCTTTCCCCAGTTTTGATTATTAGTATTTTAGAAAAATAGCGCAGCTAAAAAAATGCATTAAATACATTGATTTATTTGTCCTTTATTTGAACCTCACATGCCTAGGATTTTTGAAAATGTTCTGTACTTCTTAGCCTAAACCTAAAACCTATCATTTTAATATTTTTTCTCTAAAAGCTAATAGATATCTGTCGAAAAGGTTTTGTCAAATACCCCTTTAACCACCTTCCGTCCATGGCCGTTCGTGAACGGCCGGACGGAAGTCTGCTCAGAGCGGGTGGGCGTCTTAAGACGTCCTGCCCCTCCTCCCCCTCATGCGCGCGCTGAGCGCCGCACACGAGAGGGAAAACTGTTAGCATGTAAACAGCCAGCGATGGCTGTTTACATACAAGCGAATGAAAACAGTGACACAGCAATCCAAAAATGCAGTATAGCCCTTCACTATGTGTGCATTAGTCCAAAATCTGAAAAGTTATTTAATGACAAATGAAACAGCCTTAAGGTTAATATAATTCTATTCAAGATTCTGACAAATGACATCAAGAAAGGAACAGTGCTCCAATGTCAAAGTTTACAGTGATGAACAGATGGACACTTAACAGGATAGTTATATATGCCACATAAATATAGCCTTCAAAATGTTTACTGAATTGAGTAAGAACCTCTGTGACCCATTCCCGACAAAAATGTGCTATGCAAAGCTGGCAGTGCGGTGATTTTGCTCACACTCAGGGCCAGCACACAAAGACAATAAAAATCCATTGGGTCTTTTTGCATGTCTGGTATAAGCATTCAAAAAATTAATAAAAAATCTGAACATTAACAAAAAGGATTAACAGAAAGTCTTACACAACAGTTTAAATGTCTCTCGCTTTTTCTTTATTTTACTAAACACATTACTAATATGGTATAAATCGTCAATTCATATTATACACTATATGCAATAAGAAACTATTTCAATGCAGTTTGCATATTACATCTAAATGCATTTCAAGCACATTCTTACAAAGACTTGGAAATAACAGAAAACCTTGTTAGTATCTATATAACCTGAGGGAAACTTAAGTGATGACCTCGGAATTGTTAAAATATTCAGAGCATGATCCCAAGCAGCAGGGCATTATGATTCTACTAATAGACTTATAATATACGGTTGCCATTTACTTTCATAAAACGGCAGGGGTGATGCGCTCTGATACAAAAAAAACCATGATCATCAATTTCTGAAAGAATCATTAAAGCCCACTGTATTGCACTGGGATGTTTACATCAATGAAAAAAGGACATGAGGACAATTTGCCAACAGATGAAATAAGTACTCCATCTGCATAAATAAATAGTAGTGCTAGCTAATGATTCAGGCTATCATTCAAGCAGGCTTGAATGTTGCAACATGAAATTGTACTACTTAAACATAAGGTGGTATTAATTTACTTCAGTGCCTAAATCTACCTTAGAAAACCTATTAAATAATTAAATACTAATTGGCATGTAAGGTTGAGCAATAGCTACAGCAGAAATGCTGCTCAGTTTATCTGCACTTAATGCCTCCAACCAAAGAGTGCTGTGCACAGTAAACTCACTCATAACTTTAATGAACATACATTTTTATTTGGGATGTCCTGATACTGGGCATTTTCATGAATACTTGTACTCTGGAAAATACCATGATACTAAAGGTCAATACCGGCCCTTTAAATTTTTAAACCGGATCAGCAGCCTAAGGTCCCGTACTTGTGGGGACCTCAGGCAGCCTGCTGGGGACCTGGCAGTAGCTGTCCTTGACAGTGCCTGCTGGTCCCACATCTCCTCCTTCCCGGTTGAGGAAAAGCTCTGGACAGCCCCACACCACACCACACATACAGCCCCAGAGCTGGCACAAGACCGACACCCGCCCCGCTCAGCTCACCACCCAACCTCTCAGCCCTGTACCTGCCCACAGTGACCTGGAGAGACCCACATGCAGCCCTGGTGATAGCTGGATGCAGCCTGTTGAGATTTAGATGCAGCCTATAGAGATCTGGGTGTAGCCAGTTGAGATCTGGGTGTAGCCTGAGGAGATCTGTATTCAGCTCTGGTGAGATCTGTACACAGCCTGGAGAGTTCTGGATGCAGCCTAGTGAGATCTGGATGCAACCTGGGGAGATTTGGAGGCAAAATGGTATCGGGACATCCCTAATTTTTATGCACAGCGGAAAGTGTGTACAATTCACATATGTTAGGAAGCGTGTCATAAGATTAACATGCAATCAATGAAAGCCGGTGTAGTTCTCATATTACAGATTTTTCTAGAATATGTTTCCAAGTTTTTCTTCATGTATTAGTTTAAAATGTATGTTTTTTTTCTACATTTGCGTGGAATGGTAAAAGGTTAGAACCCCTGTCAGGTTTTTACGTTCATTGCTGTCTGTGACCCCACTGAGTTGATTTAACCTCTCTATTTGTCCTGTTGGCTACTGTCACAGAAATAAAAAAGATAGAAAATCCAAACAGTCAGATGTGCCAGATTTTCAGGAAGTAAAGGGAGATCTAGTAACCTACCCTTAGTTAACATGGCCACTGCCAGAAGACTGGGAAAGAAAAGAGAAATAAGGCATGCAAAGAATACAAAGCCTGCAATTATCTAGAACTATGGGGTCTATTCACTAAGCTGCCGAGTGAAAGACCGACCTGAAGTGAAGTGAGCCGAACGCTGTTTGGCTATTCACTTCAGGCTGGTACGGCTGATTTCAGCCATATATCGGCTGAAATCAGCCGTACATCGGGTGGCTTCACGTGGCTTCGGGTGACCCGAAGTGCAGGAGGAGTTCGACTCAGCCGATCCAACATCTGGATCGGCTAACCCGAACCCCTGGCGGGCTACTCACTGCTGTTCGGTCTATTCTTATAGATGCCGAACAGCAGTGAGTGAATAGCCGAATGCCGGTCCCTCAGAGGGACTGAGCAGAACAGAAAAATAGTTTAAAAAGTCCAAAAAAAATAGAAAACCATTGTGCGGAGCTAGCAATGACAACTAGCTCCGCCCAATAGTTTTCTATTGGCCGGCGGTTCTGCTGCCGTCAAAAAAAAGAAAAACAAAACTCTCCTGGGAGCTCCGGGAGTCTCCCGCTCCCAGCCGCCCAGGAGAGAAACACTGATTTGTCTTTTTTTTCTTTATTCTGACACGGAGCCATGTCAGAATAGAAAACGAGTAAACTAGCATTGCCCCCGCCCTCTGCTGCAGTTCTCCATCAGGTCCATCAGCAGAGGGTGGGTGCAATGCTAGTTTACTATTGGCTATTGCAAATTGAAATAGCCAATAGGAATCTAGCAATGCATTCCAATGGGCAAAACATTTTTTTTTTCTATTCTGACACGGCTCCGTGTCAGAATAAAAAAAAAGCAGTGTTTCTCTACTTAGTGGTCGGGAGACTCCCAGAGCGCCAGGGAGAGTTAGGCTGTTTGGAGATCAGTGTCCCTGGTTAGCTGTTAACCAGGGACGCTGATCTCTCGGCAAGTGGCCGGAGCCAGCCGTAAGATCACGTCTGGCTCCGCCCAGCTGTCAGAAGCAGGCTATGGGCCGGGCCAATGGCTGGCCGCTCAGCCAGCTTCGGCTTTCAGCGCGGCTCAGCCGAGCCGAGGCATATGCGTTCGGCTCGACTGAGCCTTTCGGCCATGTTCGGGAGCTGTACGGGCAATAGTGAATAGCCAGTACAGCAGCCCTTCGGTTCTACTGAACCGAAGGGGTCCTGGGACCGAAGCTAGCCGAAGGATCGGCCGAAGCTACGGCTAGATCCTTCGGCTGCTTTGTGAATAGACCCATATGTGTTTGTAGATTGTCATTACTAAACATTTCAATTCCAAAGTATTTTATTGGTTTTACATAGCGTGGCTGAGATAACAACAGTTCAAGTAAAGCTGACACGAATGATATACAGTCAAGAAGCAGAGTCTAGACATTGTGCAGTGAGCTCTTTCTTTGATACACAAAATGCCTCCTCGCAGGGAAGCTAGTTAGTTATTCATGGCAGGTGAATAAGTCATCTCCAGGAGCTTGTTACTCCAAAGTCGAACCCTGGACCACAAGAGGACCCGTCCGGGCTACCGTCCCTGTGCTCCAGAGCCGAAAGCATCGCTAAACTGTGATATAGCAGAAGTTATTAAGAATAGGGGGGGACAGGGGACAGGAGGGACACACAAGGAAGGGGGGAGGGGGTAGGAAGGGGAAGTGCACCAGGGACCCTGGTAATCTTAGAAGTATGTGAGACTCTCAGACGGAAGCTCAGGGTGTGCATAAGCTATCCAAGGGGTCCAGATTTTTTGGAAATTCTTTTGGGTATCCAAAAGGATACTAGAGAGTTTCTCGTTTATGAAAAAACGAATCTACCCTACGGCGCACATCCGCGAAAGAAACAAATTGCTTTCGCCAGGCTTGGGCTATTGCTACGATATATATATATACTTAATAGGTCTAACATGTAGGCGAGCCCTCTAAAGAGGAGGTTGTTAAATAGACATTATTATGCCCCAGCGATAAAATGAGTTGTGTACAGTACCCTGTTGGAGGGGGCCTCTTCCCAGGCGCGAATAGGTAGATATATGTGACTCGGCCAGTGGGCCAGTAGTAACTCCGTGGGGTGACCCTGACCAGACATCGTCACCCCCCCCACCCCCTCACTGATGTTGATGTGAGGCAGCGAAGAGCCCACAAAATACAGATGTCTTTGTATAGGGGAAATAAATTTGGAGACCTGCTTGCAGCCAGCAGTCTCTGTGGGCGCGGGCTAGAGCAGATAGTGAGTGGGGTGGGAGGTATGGTTTATAGATTGCTAGGACACAAAGACCTACGTGCCAGTGCATGTCTCTTCAACTCTACCACCAGCCATTTTCCAGGCTAGGCACTATCAGGGATGGGAATCCTGTCAGACAGACGGCGGTTACCTCAGGGACCCCACCGCACGCCTGAGAGGCTCGATGGGCAAGCATATATCAACCAAAACTTATAAGGACCTAACATTACCAACTGGGTCCTATAACACCGTCAAGTAGCCCTACAGTCAAACCTGTCAACGAACAGGTGTCCCAACGAGACCGGGACACAAACTAATCCTGTGTGTCGCCCCTGGACAGCGAACCGATCCAAGGTGGTGTCTCTGTTGGGAAAGTAAGAGGGACAATGAGAAGAAGCGGGGAGCCACTTCAGCCGGCGGAATCCTCCTGGAGATCGCGGCGTTCACGGAATTTGTCAGCCAGTCTTCGGCGTGTCTGAGGCCCTCGATTCCACAGAGGTGACAGGCGGCGATCCTGGGATGGATGGGGTGGGTGGGACGCTGGTGTTTTCTGCTGACCTGGCGTCGGTGGCGGCATCAAGCGTAACGATTCCATGAGGGATGAGGCCTCCTCTGGAGTGGAGAAAGCCTGTGTCTGGCCCTGGTAAGTGAAGGAGACTTTCAGCGGGAAACCCCAACGGTACTTTACGGCCTTCTGTTGTAAGACCTGCAGAAAGGGTTTCAAGGCCTTCCGTTTTTGGATGGTCAGCGGAGCCAGATCGGAAAAGACCTGGTAGACAGAATTTTGGAAGGTCAGGTCTCGGCGTTCCCAAGCCGCTTTCATGATGGCTTCCTTTGTTTTATAAAACGTGGGCTTGAGGATAATGTCCCTGGGGGGGCCATCAGCACGTTTTGGGCCCAGCGCCCGGTGGACCCGATCAAGTTCCAGCCTGTCCACCGGGAAACCCGGCAGCAGCTCCTGGAGCAAGGCAGTGACAGTGTTATTCAGGTCCTCTACATGCTCGGGTATGCCCCTCAACCGAATGTTCCCCCTTCTATTTCTATTCTCCAGGTCTTCCAATTTCAGCATGGAGGTAGTTAAATCTGATTTTACAGAGTCCAGGTCCTGCTCATGTGAATCTAACACTAGTCTCTGTGGGCGCGGGCTAGAGCAGATCGTGAGTGGGACTGGTAGGCAGGGGACAACTGTGCATCTCGGTTCCTGGGAAGAGGTATGGTTTATAGATTGCTAGGACACAAAGACCTACGTGCCAGTGCATGTCTCTTCTACTCTACCACCGGCCATTTTCCAGGCTAGGCAATATCAGGGATGGGAATCCTGTCAGACAGACGGCGGTTACCTCAGGGACCCCACCGCACGCCTGAGAGGCTCGATGGGCAAGCATATATCAACCAAAACTTATAAGGACCTAACATTACCAACTGGGTCCTATAACACCGTCAAGTAGCCCCACAGTCAAACCTGTCAACAAACAGGTGTCCCAACGAGACCGGGACACAAACTAATCCTGTGTGTCGCCCCTGGACAGCGAACCGATCCAAGGTGGTGCCTCTGTTGGGAAAGTAAGAGGGACAATGAGAAGAAGCGGGGAGCCACTTCAGCCGGCGGAATCCTCCTGGAGATCGCGGCGTTCACGGAATTTGTCAGCCAGTCTTCGGCGTGTCTGAGGCCCTCGATTCCACAGAGGTGACAGGCGGCGATCCTGGGATGGATGGGGTGGGTGGGACGCTGGTGTTTTCTGCTGACCTGGCGTCGGTGGCGGCATCAAGCGTAACGATTCCATGAGGGATGAGGCCTCCTCTGGAGTGGAGAAAGCCTGTGTCTGGCCCTGGTAAGTGAAGGAGACTTTCAGCGGGAAACCCCAACGGTACTTTACGGCCTTCTGTTGTAAGACCTGCAGAAAGGGTTTCAAGGCCTTCCGTTTTTGGATGGTCAGCGGAGCCAGATCGGAAAAGACCTGGTAGACAGAATTTTGGAAGGTCAGGTCTCGGCGTTCCCAAGCCGCTTTCATGATGGCTTCCTTTGTTTTATAAAACGTGGGCTTGAGGATAATGTCCCGGGGGGGCCATCAGCACGTTTTGGGCCCAGCGCCCGGTGGACCCGATCAAGTTCCAGCCTGTCCACCGGGAAACCCGGCAGCAGCTCCTGGAGCAAGGCAGTGCCAGTGTTATTCAGGTCCTCTACATGCTCGGGTATGCCCCTCCATTACTAAACATTTCTAATGTGCTTTGTTCTTATTTAAAATATTTGAGTAAAAGACCACTTACATTTTTGCATCTGAGACACAATAAAAACACTCAGTTCTTTGTAATCTAAATAGGGGATGTAAACTGCAAGATGTAACTTTTCCCAAAAAATTGTAAAACCAAAAAATCCCATCCCTTTCCAGGCTCTCTTCAACTATTTTTTTCTTTCCTATTTTTTAGTTTCAGAGATATTTGTTTTCTTTTACATTTTTGTAAACCATTACTTATACTTCACTTTCTCTTCTGTGTAATGTACAAAATGGATATTAAATACAACAGGCCTCTGTGCAATTAATATTTTAACAAAAAATGCTTAAACAACAAGTCTTTTGCCCTAAACAACAAGATGATAAATTATAATTGTTAAAATAAAATAACTGTAATTTTTTTTGACAATGGTAATTAAAAAATGTGGTAAATTTCTATATGTGTATGTATTAAATTAGGTTTCCACCTCCACTAATCAACCTGTGACCACATATACATGCATGTAGTATATTTAACACTTGCCTATCTAATTTGGTCTCTGCACTCCATCTAATGCTTTCCTCCCACTGCTTGATGAAAACAGTAATATGAAGGAGCATCGGGGATAACAAAAACCAGTATTGGATACACAAATGTTTGATGACCTACATATTTATATATATATGGTATTTGTGGGGGGCTTGAAGAAACAGGATTGGCTGATTGTGAGGAACAAGACCTGTTCTCAAGATCCAAGACTTTAGCAATAAGAATGATTAAATCAGCAGTAGAGACAAATCAATTTTAGAGAATCTTATTACCTAACAGGCATATTCAACATTACTAAGTAATGTATCTACATGCATAAACGAGTAAATGAGCAGATGATTAGCATATTGTTAATCCATAGAAATCTTTCTAAATATTTAAAGACTACACAGTACATATTCAGGACTCATGTAAAAAGTATATACTGCCCATAATTTAAAGCCCTTCTTTCCATTATTTGTGTATGGTTTTTGTGACTTTTTACATGACCACCCGTGTCCTCCACGGGTGGTCATGGAAAGAAGAAAAGCCTAAACAGAACGCTATGCCCCCAATTACCCACTGTCAATCCAGAGGAAGGCAAAAAAACCCCTATAAAGCATGGTTCAATTTGCTCCAACAGGGAAAAAACATTTCTTCCTGATCCCATAAGGCAATCGTATATTCCCTAGATCAACAATCTCTGATGTTTAATATACCTATAATAACTCAATATCCAGTAATATTCTGTGTATTTAGGAATACATTCAGATTTTTTTTAAACAATGAACTGAGCTCCTGAGGGAGTCTATTTCACATTTTCACAGCTCTAACTGTGAAGAATCCTTTCCTTTTCCGTGTTGGATAATGGCCAATTTGCCATGTGCTCTATTTAACAAGTCAGCAGAGGTGAGTTTGTCTTTAGTGACACCTAGCTCTGCCAATTGGCAGACAAGTGCTGATGCTAGCAGATGTATGACAAAGAAGGGTCAAAAATCATTAAAAGAAAAAAGTAAGAAAATGTGCAGCAACCCTGTCAATAGTGTTGTAATCTTTGGCCTGTGAAGCTACAGTGAATTGAACTATGCATGATGACATTTTGTGAGAAAAAACAAAGGTTGATACATTTTTCTTGCAAAATTAAAGCTATAAGTGTGTCTAAATAAGAATGCTTTGTATGAATGCTCTGTATGCTATGTTTCTCTCTAACTATGCATAACTGTAGCCACATGTGGTCACGTGCTATGCATGAAAACAGTTAAGTTGACTGGACCCCACCTCATCATCAAAATGGAGTGGAATTTTCAGCACAAATTCTCTTGTGCAAGAATCAAAGACTAGAGTAAATGTGCCTAATTGAAACCCAAACATGGCAGATTGGTCAGTACTTCTCCATATAGAACTTATGAGGATAAAGGTTCTACAAATGGGAAACTAGTTAACAAAGTATGTTTTATAGGCAGTTATTGGAATGCAACTATGTTAACAATGTATCAAATTTCATTTTTCAAGGTCAGTATATCATGGGGGAATATCGACTGGCTAATACATATTTAATTCAAACATACACTATACATAAAAAAATTGATTTCAAATACATATCTGTCAAGTCTCTAATCAGAATTCACTAGAGTAAAATGTATTTTCATAAGATCAATGTTTCCATACATATGTCAGTCTCAACTACTAACATTTTCTTAAAGCATGGAATATATTAATGATGTGATGAATAATGATTATGAAACCACTAAGTGAAGAAAGCCAGCTGCCCAAGATAATTACTTCTTGTAAGCCATATTACATATTGGATGATTGGAGTTTATGATGTTATAAAGCAATTTATTGAAATATTTACAGTATAATCATACATTTTAAAAGTACACTTTTTATTAGAGGGTTACATTTGCAGGTAGATCTTATCACATTAGCAAACGTGGACAATTAACTCTGCAAACATAGTTTGTTTTTAGAAAACCTTGGCAATAGGAAAATTATTAGCTCCACATTTGATAAATAAAATAACTTAGGGGGTTATTCACAAAGAAGCCGGAGAATCCAGCCATAGCTTTGGCTGATCCTTTGGTTTTCTTTGGCCACCAGAGCCCTTTGGTTCAGTTCGGCATCTACAGGTGAAACTCGAATAATTAGAATATCGTGCAAAGTTCATTTATTTCACTAATGCAACTTAAAAGGTGAAACTAATATATGAGATAGACTCATTACATGCAAAGCAAGATAATTCAAGCCGTGATTTGTCATAATTGTGATGATTATGGCTTACGGCGCATGAAAACCCCAAGAACCCCAAATCCACAACCTCAAAAAAAGTAGATTATTACATGCAATCAATAAAACAAGGATTGTACATAGAACAATATCGGACCTCTGAAAAGTACAAGCATGCATATGTACAGATGTACTTGGTTTGGGCCCCTTTTGCAGCACTTACTGCAATTACTTTTGCATGATATTCTAATTATTCGAGTTTCACCTGTATGGGAATAGGCCGAACAGCAGCAAATAGCCTGCCGGAGGTGCGGCTCAGCCAATCCAGATGAACTCCTTATGCACATCAGGTTGGCCGAACATGCTGAGCATGCGCAGCAAGCCGATCTGATTACGGCTGATTTTAGTCAGTGTACGGCCGTACAAGCCTGAAGTGAATAGCCGAGCAGGGTTCGGCTCACTTCACTTCGGGTCGGTTATTCACTCGGCTGCCTTCGGCAGCTAAGTGAATAACTCCCTATATATCTCCCTATATATTTTCTGAAAGCAGAGGCCCTGTAGAATAAATATATGCTAGTTTAATTATTTTTTTTTAATTGTTTGCAAAATTGTTTATCAAATCTATATTTTGAATAAAAGAAAACACTAAACTTAATTTTAGTTCATGCATACACAATATAATACCCAATTTATTTGTACAAAATAAAATATGAGGTTATGTTAACTAAATAGATACCAAATATGTCAAGCCTCAAAACTATGGGGTCTATTCACTAAACTGCCATAGGCAGCCGAGTGAATGACCGACCTGTTCGGCTATTCACTTCAGGCTGGTACGGCTGATTTCAGCGCGGCTTAGCCGAGCCGATTCATATGCGTTCGGCTCGACTGAGCCGCTCGGCCATGTTCGGGAGCTTTACGGGCTATAGTGAATAGCCCGTACAGCACCCCTTCGGTTCTACTGAACCGAAGGAGTCCTGGGGCCGAAGCTAGCCGAAGGATCGCCCGAAGCTACGGCTAGATCCTTCGGCAGCTTCGTGAATAGACCCCTTAGTATTACCTTGTATTTTAGTCATCTGAATTGTTCAAGTTTTAGTCTAGTTTTGTCAACTAACAGGGTCATTCACAAAGCTGCCGAAGACAGCCGTGTGAATAACCAACCCGAAGTGAAGTGAGCTGAACGCTGTTTAGCTATTCACTTCAGGCTTGTACAGAAAGAGTATAGTGAAAGTAGTAGTATCCTAATGAGTGCAAGAGATAGGGGTCTATTCCCGAAGCTGCCGAAGGATCTAGCCATAGCTACGGCCGATCCTTCGGCTAGCTTTCGGCCCCAGGACCCCTTCGGTTCAGTAGAAGTAGAAGTGAACCGAAGGGGTCCTGGGGCCGAAGCTAGCCGAAGGATCGGCCGAAGCTACGGCTAGATCCTTCGGCAGCTTCGGGAATAGACCCCTATGTGTGTCTGCAAAATGGTGAAAATAAACAGTGCCAAAAAACATCTTTAGGCAACACTTTAAATGCCTTTACAGCTTGTCAGCTTAGAGTTAACCCTGTATGATGAACCAAGAATTATTTATCTCACTCTAGCATTGTGGAAATACCAAAAATGTGTTGCACAATCATTGTTTACATAGACATGTGCGCCGTAAGCACATATTTGCATCAACATGTGTTTGCATGGGCCAGGTGGGTTGCTTTTTTTGCTAATTTTATTTATTTTATTATATATTCATGTAGGGAACTGTTCTTTTATACACCTTCTGTGGTTTTGTTTACATGAATGTTATCCACTACCATAGAGTTCTGTTACAAACAGATTCTTCCTTTTCATAGGATATGCTTCCTGCCCCTGCTAAAAGGTTAGGAAAACCCACAGTTAGATATATGGTCTTTTCGTGATGTAATATTCCGTGTGTGTGCCCTCATGCTATATGTTGTGGAACTGAGAAATACTGCATGCTGATTCTGTGCTGAGTTCATCCAAACCAAAAAGGAGATATATTAGGCAAGTGTTCCTGCACTGTGTAGTTTCACTTTCTATTATGTTGCCATGACTCCTGTGTGAGAATCCTGAGATTCCTGTCAGAGGTATCTCTGATCCAGTATCATTGAGCTATTTGCATACTGCAAGATAATTGTGATTTCTCAGCTGTATAAGAGTTAAATTCCCCTGACTAGGTCTTATCAGGTGAATCTTCTGTTGTTGCAGTGAACATTTGCAGTTTTATTATTTAAAGGAATAGCACCCTTTTTGGTTTGGAATTCCTTAGCTAGTGTTAGCTTATGGAACAGTAAACATTATAGGGTAGAGGTAGGTTAGGCATCCGTTGGCCGCTTAGACAGTTAGAGGCCCAGTTGTATTGATAGCCTAGAATTAGAACAGGGACCAAGAGATAGAAAAGACAGGTCTGTTTTACTTTATAGGTGACACATTCCAGATGGTCTCCTCAAGAAGTGCATTCATCTGCTGCTGCTCCAGCATTGTGTCTTCTCAAACAAGAGGGGTAGAAGTCCTTATGTGATAGCACTGGGCAAGTGAAAGATACTCTTTATGGAGACATCAGAGATTTATCAGACTCCTAATGTCTCCCCTGCCCTCTTCTCCAGTCAATCAAGTAGACTGTGGCTCTTCAGCCAGGAGTTTGATAGCCCTGAAACCAGAAATGCTTCAACCTAAGCACTTCTAGGTTCATACTCAGCAGAGGAAATTGGGATATGTATGTTCCCCAATGTCTTTCCTCTTCCCATTCTGAAGCTGTCTGTTTGGTTCCAGGAGGAGCAGGAGAGCCCAGGAGCCACAGAGGGAGGAGGGGAGTCTGACAAGCTGCAGTCTCTGTCCCATAAAAGTAATCAGGGGGCTGGTAAGTAAGGTAGAAACAAGCTCATGGCTGTTGCAGCAGCTTTGAGCTTGTTTTGACCCTTTTAATGTCTGGACATATGAGACATGCCAAAGAGCTGAACTGGTTAATATGTATTTAAGCATGCATTAGGTTTTGCCTTTTAATTATCTTGAGGTAAAGCTTTCCATCTGTTTGACAAAATATGCACAATATAAGTATATATTGTACAGGTTGCACAATACTTTCCACTAGAACAATTCTTTTTGAAGCACTGGAACATCATATATTATTATACAGCTCTGGTGTCAAAAGTGTTCATGAAATGTCATCAGTGTTCTAAGGAACAAATCTTTGCCATTCTATAAAGTGTTACGATAGAGCTGAATCTCTGTTTTGATTATACTGTGAACAATCAAACTGACAGCTAATAATAATGTACATGGGCATTTAGCTGATTTCTAACACTCAAACATTCCAGATATACTTTAAAATTTGTCTTTTTTGTCAATGATAATGTAAGCCCTGTCATCCTACTCTTGACACTAAAAAAAAAAACTCTCTGCTACAGAAAGTCAAGTTCAGGGAAAATTTATTTCATGACTTTGAAAATAATGCATACATCCAAAATCCAGACTTCATAGCTACAAGTGAATGTTGCTCTTAATTTTTGACAGCAATGTATAAATAACGAATGATGTGTCATGTGCACTGACATTATGACATTGAAATGTAATGTTGTAAAGTATGAACAACAAAGAAAACACTTTTCTGCATACATTCTCATTCAACAGGTAAAATTTAGTTTTTATTTTTTATGAGGGCAAATGGCAACATTTCAGAATGGAATAAAGCACATTAACAGTGTGACAGTCACACAGTGTTACAATGGTTAGCACTAAGGTCCTGCAACACAGCTTTCATTCATATCCTACCCCAAACCTATTTGCATAGAGCTTTATTAAATACGTTATTTTTAATTCCCATATGTCTTTCTTAGGTTATTAATATTAATAACAGGACGTTTTATCATATTTTTAAAGGAATACATTTATAATCTGTAGATTTTCTTGAAGCCAGTATATGAACATCAAACCTTTATTGAATATTATCAGTTTCACTGAAATGTGTTTTTCAGTTCCACTGGAAACAAACTTTTATTTTAATGGTTTCTGTACTTCAATTCTTGTCATATTATTAAAATAATTTTTCCTCAAATTTCCATAATGTTTTCTGCCCCTTTTGCTGTTGTCATTGGTCTAGTACAGACTGAAAGTTATTATATTTAGCCACATTTACAGTGACTAAGTCACACCACTGGGTTGTAAAACTGGACAAACTGAGAATGTAAGATCTGGAATAAGTAGAGAGAGGTGAGACACTGGATCCAAATGATCATATTGGTCAGGATGTAATAAAGCACAATAGTTCCAGTGAGGCTGCTCTGAACAAAAATGTCCATCAGACAAGGGCCCAGGACTGAAGAATGTCTTTGTGTATCAAATCTAATGAGAACAGCAATCGAAAAAGTCCAAAAGTGTGTTGTGTTGTGTTCTTGTTTGTGAACTAATACTATTATTCAAATTTTTTTGACTCTTGCACTGTTTTTTTGGCACTCTCTTTGGATTTTAAACCGTGTGCATAGCAGTGTTAATTTCATAGATTACAATTTTTGGCATTGTTTTCATCAGCTGTATGTTTTCAGTGACAAACTAAATGCAAACGAAAAAAACGAAGTTAATAGAACTAAAACTATGATGAAAATACATTGCAATTTTCTCTACTGGAGATCTAGGGGGTTATTCACAAAGCTAGCCAAAGGATCAGCCGTAGCTCCGCCTGATTCTTCAGCTTGCTTTGGCCACCTGAGCCCTTCAGTTCAGTAGAACTGAAGGGCTGCTGTACGGGCTATTCACTATAGCCCGTACAGCTCCCAAAGTTGGCCGGGTGGCTCAGTCGTGCCGAAGGCATATGCTTCGGCTCCACTGAGCCGAGGTGAAAGCCGAAGCGGGCCAAAAGCCTGCTACTGACAGCTCCAGCTGGCTCCAGCCACTTTCAATGACAGGATCAACCTCCCCTGGTTACCAGGTAACCAGGGGAGGCAGATCTGTCATTACTATGAGAGCTCAGCGGAGCCGGCAGTGATATCAAGGCCGACTCCACTGAGCTCTCATTGTAATGACAGTTCAGCATCCCCTGGTTACCTGGTAGCCAGGGGACGCTGAACTGTCATTACAATGATAACCCTGCCAGCCGGCTCTTTCACTCCCTCAGGGAATAGTTGTTTTTGGCTCCATATTGACAGCAGTGGCAGCTCCTCTCCACTTCCTCCGGCTCCTCCGGTCTGCTGTGCGGCTGCCTGTGAGTGTGGGCTACTGACGAGAATGGCATACCCATATCAGCAGCAATCTGTATACACAATCTCAGGATACACAGTCTCAGTGTGTAATGACAGTTCAGTGTCCTCTGGTTACCAGGTAGACATGTGCACCAGCAAAAAATGTGTTTTGTTGCGTTTCATTTTGATTCAGATTTTATTTCGTTTTTCGTAATTCAGGTCCAAAAGTCAATTCGTTTCGGGACATGTGAGAGAAAAAAAACAAAAAAAATTTCAGTCTGCTGAAGAGGAAAACAAAAAGCATTAGGGTCTCCCCCAATTCATACCAGACCCTATAGGTCTGGTAGGAATGTTAGGAGGGACCACCCCAAATTAGAACAAAAAAAGTGCGTTGGGTTCCCCCCAAAATCCATACCAGGCCCTGTAGGTCTGGGAGGAATTTTAAGGGGGGGGCCCAGCCCCCAAAAATTTGAAAAAATGTGGGGTGCCCCCTAACATTCCTACCAGACCCTTGATCCGAGCACAGGCCTGGCAGGGCAGGAAAGGGGGGGGGATCGAGCGCCCCCTCCATGCTCCTTACCAGGCCACGTGCCCTCAGCATTGGGAGTGTTTCCCATGCCAATGGGGACAAGGGCCTCTTCCCCACAACCCTGACCCCGTGGTTGTAGGAGTCTGCGGGCAACGAGGCTTATTTGCATCGGATTATCCCTTTCATTAAGGGGCACCCAGATGCCGCCCCCCTTGTGAATGAGTAAGGGGTACTTGTACCCCTACTCATTCACTAAAGGGTTAAATTCCAAGTAAATAAACAAACCACACTTTTAGAAAAAATCCTTTAATTGAAAAAAAGTTAATTTTTGACTATTCCTTTAATTTAAAAAAAAATTGCTCCATCAATGTAATCCAGCGTCAATCACGATGCACGACACCTGCCGACCCGCCGAAATAAAAAAACTCCTGCCACAGGACAACCGACGAAAACTCGCCGCAAAATGACATCTTCTGTTATTGACATCCTCCTGTGATCTCCCGAATGCCATTCGGATCTGTGAGCAGAGGTGTCATAATACTTTTCAAATGCAACATACGAAATGACAATTCGTCCAGACTATCGCTAACGAATTTCAGAATCGGAAATTCGGATTCGTTTGCATATGATACATCTGTCATTCGGTATTCGGATACATCTGAATCTCTGAATTTCCAAAATTGCATCCGAATTTCGATTCGGAATGAAACGAATCACACATGTCTGTTACCAGGTAACCAGGGGACGCTGAACTGTCATTACAATGAGAGCTCAGCGGAGCCAGCAGTGATATCACCGCCGGCTCTACCGAGCTCTCATTGTAATGACAGCAGGTCCCGGCCAATAGGAAACAGTTGGGTGGAGCTAGCTGTCACAGAGGTACCGAGTAGAATAGCCAAGCCGAATGCCGCTTGGTGGCATTCGGCTATTCACTCACTGCTGTTCGGCCCCTACGAGAATAGGCCGAACAGCAGCTAGTAGGCTGTCGTTCGGATATTTACATAATAACAAAAAGAAGGTACATGTTTAAGAAGGAAGCAAACAGTGTGGCCTGGCAGTGGGGACATGACTGAAACCTTTAAATACATAAATGAAAGATGTGAATAAGGTGCAGGAGGGCATTTAGGTCCAGTCCAATCTCTAGTTTAATTATTCAAACCAATTTGGGAAAAAAGATTATTAGTTTTTTTTCATACCATCAGCATTCAAAAGCTCTCTTTTAATCTCCTGAATATAATAATCTTCAATAGGGAAGTCAGTGTTATTGCTGGTTTAACAATAATTTGTTTCTTTTTCTGAAGTTCTTTTAAGACTCTTTTCTCTGTCTCCTAGATTATCTCCCAATTTCTTATTGCAACCCTTTAATATCTATATCTATGACCTTTTTTGTTTTTCAAATTCAAATTCGGAAGAGGCATATTTTTAGACTTTGAATCATTGTGCAGTATTTATCTATCTACACCTTAATTTTTTGCTATTAAATCTTCCTCATTTATTCTTCCTTCCTCCAACAGTTCTTTCAAAACTTTAAATTTTTTCACTACTTTTCTTTATTACACCCTTGGAACATAATCCTCTAGAAAAAAAAAAGAAATATATTTTTAGATCTCAAATATATCTCCACCTATTTCTGGGGCAAAACCCAAATCCATCTTGTAGTAAAAAAAATATGTTCAGTTTTAAGCTCAAAATTTGTAAAATTGATTTTTATTAATTTACTTCTTCTTGTCAGCTGTTATCATTAGTAAACACACCCTGAGAAATTCCATGCAGCTACTGCTAGAGCACATGCATGTAGATGGAAAGTGAATGTAAGGAGATCAGCAGTGCTGAGATGCAGCATAAGATAAGTAATTTATTTTTAAAAATGGCAGTTATTTATGATACACAGTGCTTAGAGCTGAACTCTGGAATAAGCAAATATTGTCTAAAAATAAGATGTGTGTTTATTATTACTTAAACCTTTATGTGATTTGTGCATTTCATCCATTAATTAGCAATAATGCCTCTGTGTCACAGCTTCCTGCAATCACCAGTCACTGTTGCTTTCTCTCTCCATGTGCAGAGTGGCTGGTCTGTTGTCTTGTGCAGACAGGAAGGCCTGTAGTGGGTGGGCCTTCTGGGTCACACAGCTCTGGGACCCAGGTTATGTGCAGCACAGTGATGATGTCACTACTACTTTTTACAACAGATTAAATTGGTTTGCAAAGGCATTTGGTGCACACGCGTTAATTTACAGCCTTTGTGGCTATTGAGAAATATATGTATGTGAAAGTTTTTGTGCCTAGAGTTGAGCTTTAGGCCAACTAAATGTCATATAGTTAGGGTTTACATACACTTTAACTATCTGGGCAATAACATTTCATAGTTTTGTACAGAAAAAAGCCCATTGCTTTTTACAATATGTGACTATAATGAATCATTTGGCAGTAGCAGATGCATTCAACAGATCCTCACATGGGTTTTATATTAGATAATATATTTAAACTTATGCGCCACAAGAAAAAAAATCTCTGTAAACTAGGGCTGCCGACATTAAAGATTAATTTCTTGATTAATCGTTAAACTTTTTGATCGATTAAAATTATTTTGATCGCTAATGAAAACACTCACCTCTCCGCCGCCTTCCGGGAGTCCCGTCGGCGATACGGTGAAGTCACGGACATCGACATCACCGAAGGGAAGGGGGAGGAGTCCGGTGACGTCGATGTCCGTGACGGCTAACGAAGGGAAGGAGGGAGGAGGCCGGTGACGTTGATGTCGGTGATGTCTCCGGACTCCTCCCCCCTTCGTTAGCCAACGGAGCCACTTGGGCCGGTGAGTTTGCCCAACAAACTCTCTGCACGAGCGCCAGCCAAGGCATTGGCCTATACACATACAGCACAGCAATTAAGTAATAAAATGAACTAGGATCACACTAATCCAGCACGTTATTAGCGGTGGCCATATTAAGCGGGGCACGGGAGATTAATAACGTGCTGGATTAGTGTGATCCTAGTTCATTGTATTACTTCATTGCTGTGCTGTATGTGTATAGGCCAATGTAGTTGGATCTGTATGTGCGTTATAATTAATCAAAATTAATTGATTAATCGATTTTAAAAATTTTTGATTAATCGAACACGAAAATTTTAATCATTACCAGCCCTACTGTAAACTAAACCTTGATGGTTTAGTTTTGAATTTATTTCCACCTAGACTGACCCAGGTAAATTGGCAAGGGATTATGTGGACAAAATGCATTAAAAGGTAATATGTTTTTACTTCTGTTCTCTTTATTTATTAAGTTAAAAACTAAGGAAGATACAGTATTTTGAGAAGGAGTATACCATCTTTCTTCAACCACAAAGTAGCTATCACAAAAAACATATGGCTGAATGTATTGAAACCATAACGTATGCCTTCATTTGTGCAAGTTATGTTTTCCATTATACATAAACACAGTGGGGGGAATTTATCAAAACTGGAGCAGACACAATCTGGAGCAGTTGCCCATATCAATCAATCAGCATCTCTCTTCAGTTTGCTCAGGTAAGATTTGAAATGAAGGCACAGGCATTAGAAATGAGACACAGAAGCTAATTGGTTGCAGTGCAAATCTGCTCTAAATTTTTTTCTGCTCCAGTTTTGATAAATTCCCCTCAAAGTGTTTTGTCATCTGTGTATTCTAATGATCCTAGGTCCCTGTGGGTGCCTTGTTAATTGATTCAAACTGATTTCAATAGATTTCAAAACCTCATAAGACCAGTTAGCAAAATCTGATTACTCTACACATGTTTGTGATACAGGTATTCATTATGCACTATTAGTCCCCTGCTTTGAATTGATAAAATACCTCTTAATCTTGGGCAGTCCGAGAAAAGTATTTATTGTCATAAGTAATATAATAAGTTCGGGTCGGCTTTCAGTGCGGCTCAGCCGACCCGAGGTATATGCGTTCGGCTTGACTGAGCCGCTCGGCCACGGTCGGGAGCTGTAGGGCAATAGTGAATAGCTCGTACAGCACCCCTTCGGTTCTACTGAACCGAAGGGGTCCTGGGGCCGAAGCTAGCCGAAGGATCGGCCAAAACTACGGCTAGATCCTTCGGCAGCTTAGTGAATAGACCCCATTGTGTGTATATTAAAGTGGAACTAGATACAATACACCTTTGATGCCCTTTCACATATCCCTTATGTCCCCCCTGGAATCCACCATTTCCAGCTTTTGGTACAATGACAAATTTACCATATGTTTTCTTCCTTCACTTCTGCTAGAACCTCCATCTCCCTCCAGTTTTATTGTTTTTTTTAGCCTATAGAGGTTCTCTTTCTGCCTTTGTATTCTTTGCAGTTATATATTGTTTTTATTTCTCTACTGCATCCTGCACATGCCTTGCTCATACACATTGGGGTCTATTCACAAAGCAGCCAAAGGATCTAGCCATAGCTTCGGAAGATCCTTCAGCTAGCTTCGGCCCCAGGACCCCTTCGGTTCAGTAGAACCGAAGGGCTACTGTATGGGCTATTCACTATAGCCGAAGCTGGCCGAGCGGCTGGCCATTGGCCGGCAGACAGCCTGCTTCCGACAGCTGGGCAGAGCCAACCGTGATCTTAGGGCTGGCTCCGGCCACTTGCAGAGAGATCAGCGTGCCTGGTTACCAGCTAACTAGGGACACTGATCTCCAGACAGCCCAACTCTCCCAGGCACTATGTAAGTCTCCCGCTCCCGGCTGCCCAGGAGAGAAACACTGCTTTTTCTTTTTTATTCTGACACGTCAGAATAAATTTAAAAAAATGTTTCACCATAGGAATGCCTTGCTAGATTCCTATTGGCTATTTCAATTTGCAATAGCCAATAGCAAACTAGTTATTGCACCCGCCCACTGCTGCTGTCAATCAGCAGAGGGGACCTGCATTTCTCAATCAGGTCCCCACTAGTGATTGACAGCAGCAGAGGGCGGGTGCATTAGCTAGTTTGCTATTGGCTATTGCAAATTGAAATAGCCAATAGGATATATAGCAATGCATTCCTATGGCGAAAATGTTTTTTCTTGACGGCAGCAGAACCGCCGTCCAATAGAAAACAGTTGGGCAGAGCTAGCTGTCACTGCTAGCTCCGCACAATCGTTTTCTATTTATTTTTTCAACTTTTTTCACTATTTTTCTGTTCTGCTCGGTCCCACAGAGGGAGCGAGCAGAACAGCGGAGCCGAATGCCGCTCAGCAGCATTCGGCTATTCACTCACTGCTGTTCGGCATCTATAAGAATAGACCGAACAGCAGCGAGTAGCCTGACGGAGGTTCGGCTTAGCCGATCCAGATGTTGGATCGGCTGAGTCGAACTCCATACCAGTTTTATTGTTTTTTTTAGCCTATAGAGGTTCTCTTTCTGCCTTTGTATTCTTTGCAGTTATATATTGTTTTTATTTCTCTACTGCATCCTGCACATGCCTTGCTCATACACATTGGGGTCTATTCACAAAGCAGCCAAAGGATCTAGCCATAGCTTCGGAAGATCCTTCAGCTAGCTTCGGCCCCAGGACCCCTTCGGTTCAGTAGAACCGAAGGGCTACTGTATGGGCTATTCACTATAGCCGAAGCTGGCCGAGCGGCTGGCCATTGGCCGGCAGACAGCCTGCTTCCGACAGCTGGGCAGAGCCAACCGTGATCTTAGGGCTGGCTCCGGCCACTTGCAGAGAGATCAGCGTGCCTGGTTACCAGCTAACTAGGGACACTGATCTCCAGACAGCCCAACTCTCCCAGGCACTATGTAAGTCTCCCGCTCCCGGCTGCCCAGGAGAGAAACACTGCTTTTTCTTTTTTATTCTGACACGTCAGAATAAATTTAAAAAAATGTTTCACCATAGGAATGCCTTGCTAGATTCCTATTGGCTATTTCAATTTGCAATAGCCAATAGCAAACTAGTTATTGCACCCGCCCACTGCTGCTGTCAATCAGCAGAGGGGACCTGCATTTCTCAATCAGGTCCCCACTAGTGATTGACAGCAGCAGAGGGCGGGTGCATTAGCTAGTTTGCTATTGGCTATTGCAAATTGAAATAGCCAATAGGATATATAGCAATGCATTCCTATGGCGAAAATGTTTTTTCTTGACGGCAGCAGAACCGCCGTCCAATAGAAAACAGTTGGGCAGAGCTAGCTGTCACTGCTAGCTCCGCACAATCGTTTTCTATTTATTTTTTCAACTTTTTTCACTATTTTTCTGTTCTGCTCGGTCCCACAGAGGGAGCGAGCAGAACAGCGGAGCCGAATGCCGCTCAGCAGCATTCGGCTATTCACTCACTGCTGTTCGGCATCTATAAGAATAGACCGAACAGCAGCGAGTAGCCTGACGGAGGTTCGGCTTAGCCGATCCAGATGTTGGATCGGCTGAGTCGAACTCCATTTGCACTTCGGGCCGGCCGAACATGCTGAGGATGA
>NW_017307013.1:381602-434663 GCF_000935625.1 Nanorana parkeri
CCCCTTCGGGCCGGCCGAACATGCTGAGCATGTTCGGCCGACCCGGAGCCACGCAAAGCCACATGATGTACGGCTGATTTCAGTCGATATACGGATTAAATCAGCCGTACCAGCCTGGAGTGAATAGCCGAACAGCGTTCGGCTCACTTTGCTTCAGGTCAGTCATTCACTTGGCTGCCTACGGCAGCTTAGTGAATAGACCCCATTGTATGTAGATATATGTGACTCCTTTATGGAACTTCGTAACAAGTTTGCCTCCATGATGCTTTTATTGATGTGTTTCCATTTCTGCTCTCACATTCACATATTTTTTTATAATGCATGTTGTATTGTACTGTAGAAATGTCAATTAAAAAAATGCATATACTTAAAAAGAAAAAACTAAAGTGGAACTAAACGCCACTTTAAAAATATTGTTTGCATGCAAGTTTTTATTGCAGAATAGACTCTGTATGTTTTTTCTCCAAAGAAGTCTTACCTGTCTGCAGCAATTTGTTTTGTGAATGCACTTTGAGCTATGCATGCACCATGCACTGTACAAACCTTGCATTTGCTGGATGCCAGGATGAATTAACTCATGGAGTGTGCACACATGGGATTTACCTGCCCAATCAAGGTGTCTGAAGATCCCAAACTTAAAAGACGAGAGGGCCAAGGTGTCAATAGCAGTGTTGGAGATGCAAGGGACATTGCAAATGTTGCTGCATTGAAGTGGTTTGCTTTGTCAAGTATGTCTGCCATGATGTGTAATTTTCACAATATGGCAAAAATCCTAGGCTCTGGCAGTGGAGTTTAAATCTGCTTTAACTTCAATTGTCCATCCAATCATGTGATTTTTTTTAATTATTCATCTGCACATGATTAGGTATTAAAAAAAAAAAGGGATTTGTTTTTCACATGATTGGATAATAAAATGCATTTTCACATAATTTAGTGTGTGGAGATTCTCAACCCCGCGAGTAAATCAACCCAATAGAGGCTTATTTACTAAAGGAATTGAGTCTCTTCACACAATACATTTTGTGGAGATTCACTTCAATTATCCAATCACATGAAACGCAAATCCCTGTTTATTTATTTCTTCTGAATATGATTGGAAAAATAAAGTGAATGCTCACACAGTTTATTGTGGCAATAATCAAAGCTCCTTTAGTAAATGGCTTTGTAATGTCAGTTACAACAAACCTGCAGTTGTGAAATAATTAAAAGTTGTTCCTATTTAATATCTTATTAGCTCATATTAGTTCTACGTAAGTTGTGCTCATCCTTTCTGCATTAGCATTTTTGGTATGTAAATATTTTTCAATTCCATAAATTGTTTTTGCTTTTTTGCAGCAGTAAATAAAAAGCACACCTTTGTTTAATTGGTATTTGTTATGGGAATAACCTTATGAAGCTTTGCATTAGAAACATAGGGGTCTATTCACTAAGCTGCCGAGGGCAGCCGAGTGAACAACCGACCCCAAGTGAAGTGAGCCGAACACTGTTCGGATTTTCACTTCAGGCTGGTATGGCTGATTTCAGCCGTACATCGGCTGAAATCAGCCGTACATCGGCTTGCTTCACATGGCTAGGCTGCGCCCAGCAGTCAGAAGCAGGCTGTCAGAAGCAGGCTCGGCCAGATTCGGCTTTCAGCACGGCTCAGCCGAGCCGATGCATATGCGCTCGGCTCGACTGAGCCGCTCGGCCACGTTCGGGACCTGCAAGGGCTATAGTGAATAGCCCGTACAGCACCCCTTCCTGTCAGCGAAACTCCCGCTCTGCGCAGGCGCAGCTGAGAACAAACACGCGCAGGTGCAGCTGAGAACAAACACGCGCAGGCGCAGCTGAGAACAAACACGCGTAGGCGCAGCTGAGAACAAATACGCGCCAAGAGGCGCACAGGAAGTTACATCATAGATGGATTCACCGTCCTATTTAAGCCCAGCTCAAACGCCCACTAGTTGCTGGTTTGTCTTGTCAGCTTGATCGTGTTCCTTGTCACTCGTTTAGCCTCGTCCTGTATATACCTGATTCCCCTGGATTTGACCTGTTCCTGTGAAAATGACCATCCTTGCTTGCTGCCTGCCTTTTGACCTCGGACTGTTTTGGATATTCTTCGGCCTGCTACCTACTTGTACTGAATTGGATTTCCTGGCTTTTGACCCCGGCTCGTTGTGACCTCGATTACTGGACTTTCCTAAAGGACTCGTGCCTCTCCCTGTCTGCCTGGCCTTTGTCCTCAACCTCAAAGGTCACAAGACACGAGCTGCAAGAGAAGCCTCCTCTCACTTCGGCCTCCCTACCAGGTACGTGATACTTCCGTTCGACTGAACCGAAGGGGTCCTGGTGCCGAAGCTAGCCGAAGGATCGGTCGAAGCTACGGCTAGATCCTTCGGCAGCTTCGTGAATAGACCCCATAATTTATAAAGTGTACTTATTAACCTCTTGCCATCCGCCCGTAGTAAAAAAACGGACGGACGGCACTGCAGCATCTGCGGGTTGCCGTCTCCAGACGGCAATTTTTTTCTGCTCGCGCGCGCCCCCTAGCGGGCAATGTTTTATCATTTAATATAGGGGAAACTGTTTTTTTTTTTTAAATTTCGGTAATTTTTCCTTAATATAGTAAAAAAATAAAACCCCCAGTGGTGAATAAATACCACCAAAAGAAAGCTCTATCTGTCCCCAAAAAAGGGTATAAAATTCATTTCAGTACAGCGCTGCATGACGGAATAAATGTCAGTTAAAGTACCGCAGCGCTGAATACTGAAAAATGGCCTGGATGGGAAGGGGGTTTAACACCGCGGATGTCAACTGGTTAAAGGACAAATCGCAGAATAAAATAAAATTAGATATAAACTACCTTAGTTCCTAGGAGAAAGTACAAATTTTGGGAACCATAGTTTTAATTATTGTAATTTGGTAAACCAGGATTTGAAAAGATATATGTCAAGATAACTCCTTTACTAAGAACCAAGACTTGTGTCCATTTACATCCGGTTACTTCTGAGTATATCTAGGTCCACCATATAAAACATGGAAGGTCCACTGTTTTGGTGGACCTGAACTGGATGGATCAGAGGTATTTGGATGTAAATGGATACATGTCTGCTTTGAACCCCCCATAGAACTGACATGACAGCCATTCTGCACTCTTCCAAACAGCAGGGGATCTGTGCACAGATGCTGATCACAACAGACAGTGCTGGTATCAATGCGAAAGGGGCCTAAAAGAAATAACATTTTTAACAATGTGTACAATATTCCATCAAAAGCAAAAAAAGGAAGAAACATGTTTGAGGAAAATTTAAAGGTTTGTCAAAAACAGAAAAATAAATCAAGGATTTGATAAAAGATACATTTAAATAAGGTTTGCTTACCAAATCCATCTACCTATATTGACTATTTATGTAAGTCACTGAAAAGTCTTCTAATACTGATCATTAACTGATGGATTGTGGTGTCATTGTCTTTACAGAAATTACTGCCAAAATAAGTTCTACTGAGGCAGAAGATCATTAAGAATGTTAAATTGTGCAGGGATATAATGTTCTCAGAATACAATTGGCAATGGGGACTAATATTTGTCTGTCTCACACCATATGAATAGTGCTTGATTATTCTTCTATGTGGTTCTCTGCCAGGTTACAACATTTTTTCTTCTGAAAAGCACCCTCAACTATTGAATAATTTATACAACCTAACAAGGCAAAATGTGTACTGTATCACTATTGCTAGGACGTATCCATGCTAATTTACTAAAATAGTTGAGAATCTTCAAGGCATAAATTCTGTAAATATTCACTTCAATTATCCAATTATGTGATAAGCAAATTCCTGGTTACTTTTTTTCTTCTGGACATGAACACTTAGAGGTCTATTCACAAAGCTGCCGAAGGATCTGGCCGTAGCTTCGGCCGATCCTTCGGCTAGCTTCGGCACCAGAACTCCCGGAGCGCCAGAGAGAGTTTTTAAAAATTTTTAACTTTTTTTTTTTTACAGCAGCAGAGCCGCCGGACAATAGGAAACTATTGGGCGGAGCTAGCTGTCACTGCTAGCTCCGCACAATCGTTTTCTATTTACTTGTTTCTACTTTTTTCACTGTTTTTCTGTTCTGCTCGGTGCCGCTGAGGGACCGAGCAGAACAGCCGAGCCAAATGCCGCTCGGCGGCATTCGGCTATTCTCTCACTGCTGTTCGGGATCTTTCAGAATAGCCCGAACAGCAGTGTGAAGCCTGCCGGAGGTTCGGCTCAGCCGATCCAGATGTTGGATCGGCTGAGTCAAACTCCTTCTGCACTTCGGGTCAGCCGAACATGCTGAGCATGTTCGGCTGATCCGATGCCACACGAAGCAAGCCGATGTACGGCTGATTTCAGCCGATATACGGCTGAAATCAGCCGTACCAGCCTGAAGTGAATAGCCGAACAGTGTTCGGCTCACTTCACTTCTGATCGGTCATTCACTCGGCTGCCCTCGGCAGCTTTGTGAATAGACCCCTTAATTTCTCACTTGTATTTGGTTCAAAGAGGCAAGCCACAAATAACAGATCAATGATCGTACATCTAAACTATCTAGTCATCTTTCGAAAAGGCTTCTGCTATACTTGGATGCAAAAAACAGTTTGATTAATTTTCCTGGCCCTTCCTATTTGATGTCCTTTACATTTTTAAGAATACTTTATAAACTAGATATAGTCACTATATCTAGTATGTTAGTTGCATATTTAATTGACGGTGTATTTTTGGACTGCAAATTATAATGATTTATTTATAGTCCATGTACTGTAACAATTGCCCATTTGTTACCCATGTTTTGTCAGGATTGTCATTTTATTGTGTGCACATTGTCAAATCAATACTGTCTGTTTGGAGAACCATATTACTACAAATTATTCCCCTGCAGGCCTTTCACTATCAAACAATGCCACTACTATACTCATTAGACATGTGCGATTCATTTCGGAAAGATTTGTTTTTTGGACACATTTTTGTAAATTCGTACATACATGTGCATCCGAATCTCCGAATGACAGAAATAATGAATGAAAACGAATATGAATTTCTTATAACACAAATTTTGGATGCATCTGAATTTCTTTTCCGAATGCAGGTTTATTGTGTAAAGTATCAACTTAAAAAAAAACTGAATTTTCATTAGAGGTAGGATGTACAACTTTTTGTTATAAACACATTTTTGTTGCAGGAATTAAATTTTTTTAATTACAGTCCGCAGAAGATGAAAAAAAAAAGTTTGAGGTTCCCCCCCAAAAGTCATACCAAGCCCTTTAGGTCTGATGGGGATTTTAAGGGGAACCTAAAATTCCTACTAGACCCTTGATCTGAGCACAGGCCCAGCAGGCCGGCAGGAAAGGAGATGGGGCGACCGAGCGCCTCCCCCTGCGCCATAACAGGCCATGCTGATGGGGATAAGGGCCTCTTCCCCACAACCCTGTCCCAGTGGTTGTGGGGGTCTGTGAGCAGAGGGGCTTACTTGCATCGGGGTACCCCTTTCATTAAGGGGGAACTCAGATGCCATTGCCCCCCTTTTGAATGAGTAAGGTGTACTTGTACCCCTACTCATTCACTAAAGGGGTACATTTAAATAAAAAGACTATCTGTATATCTGACCAATATGTAACAGAGCACATAATGTTCATAGTGATTGTATGCCTATATTTATGAGCAAAGTCACACACTCAAAAGCTCAGCTACAAATGTAAACAACACCTCTGGGTATGTATGTAGTACAATCATATTGTTCTGGCTACAAAAATGTCTCCACAAAATAGCCCTCTAAAAAAGAGAAACAAAATGTTCACTCTGGGGTCATTGGTCTAATACATACCCAGGTATTGATTAAATAGGATATAGGTGGTACCAGTTTAAGTGTGACGCACATCTCACCTGAAAAATCTTTAGTTACATATTAAACAAAAGAATAATACAAATTGCCTTTGTAAAATGTTATACCAAGTTTGAAAAAACTGTAGCAACAAGAGTTTAAAACTTACAAAATGCAAAGCAAAGGTGACACTGTAAAATCAAATGATAAAAAATGGCCTCACAAAATATGCACTTAGAAGTTAAAGTCACACTAAACCCAGGAGTTAATTCTTAAAAGGGCATTCAAGTAACTTAACTATGAAGACAATTGTAAAGAAAACATAGAAAACCGGCGCACAGATCTAAGTGCAGTATAAATGTATGAAACATAAAACAAGGGAGTGCCTCCATATTGTAAAACAGTTTTAATGAAGCAAAAAAGCTAGGACTGTACTTACAAACGACTTTTGAATTCAGGCATGTAAAATTGGAAGGGTATACATAATCACAGAGTTTGCAATTCAAATAAGTTAGTGCTGCACCAGAGCCTTCTAACTGCAGGTCATCCACAGGTTGACACATTTCAGAGGCCACACCCCTTTCATCAGAACCTATTGTTCCAGAGGTTCACCTCCTTTGTCAAGTGAGGCTTGGCAAAGAAGGTGAACCTCTGAAACGCGTTGCCGAGCAACACCTGACAACCCGAACTACTCAGCAGCTGTTACCCTGCCTTCAGGAGAACCAGCCACAGCAGTGCTCAGCCACTGGATCAGACCTGTGTCTTCCAGCACAGGCATTCTGGAATCTTTCGGGACTGAACTGGACTCTGCTCTGTCCATATACTGATAGCTATCTTGGACCAGCAGCTGAGATGGGACTTTCATCTCATGCGTGACAAGCGAGATGTTTTTTAATAGTCTGTAAGTGCATTACTTTTAACCTTATTAAACAGTCACTTTTATACTGCACTTAGATCTGTGAACCGGTTTTCTATGTTTTCTTCACAGTGCTGTTACATGGATGTTTCCCTATCCAACCAACCAGGCTGCAGGATCAGTGCACACATCTTCTCTGGATTAATTACCAGTATAACTGGAGTTCCTTTGATACCATCAATATATAGTCCATAAACAATCGATCTAGTTGCGCAAGTTGATGACTTCTGTTTTATGTTGAAATTAACAAAATTGTAGCCTATTTGTACCTGAAATCATTTCTGAATTCCCTCTGGATGGTGGCTGTTTTTGTTCCCCATGTTGTGTTTTAAAGTAGCCATTCCACCAAGCTCCCTCTCATGATGAACTACAATCTCAATACAAATTAGTGAACTAAGCATGAGATTGTAATCCATCAGGGGGTGAGCTTGGATCATTAACTACTTTACAACACACACAGGGACCATGGGGAACAAAAGTAGCCACCTTCC
Source organism: Nanorana parkeri (assembly GCF_000935625.1). Taxonomy (NCBI): domain Eukaryota; kingdom Metazoa; phylum Chordata; class Amphibia; order Anura; family Dicroglossidae; genus Nanorana; species Nanorana parkeri. The sequence continues at coordinate 388,831 of NW_017307013.1, forward strand.
AGAAGGAAAGACAGTGCCAGCACCAATTCAGAGATGATTTGAGAATCTACAGCTGAGTGATGCACAAATAAGCTACATTTAAATTAATAGTCAAAGGAGAACTATAGGGGGGTGATTTACACTCATCCTCATAGAGCCGACATGTGACATTGAAACTGTCACATGTCCACGCTATAGATCGGGAAGTAAGCGAACACATACCATCGCTCGCTCACTCACTTCCCATTCATCTCCCTGCAGAGAGCGGTGACTGTCATTTACTACTCCCCACCAGGGATTCCCCTCTCCAATCCTCCAGTGCTGCCTGGAGGAATGGGCGGGAGAGGGGCAGGCACAACTGGCTTTGCTTCTAGATAGGCAGAGCCTGCTTTTAATGGGTGGATCTAGACAGTATTGTAGGGATCCATCCCGACTGTGGCGCTCAGTATATAGCGGGCAAAAGCGGGGGAGGTTAGTATATGTCCTCCCATGAGCCTAAAGAGAACTATGGGGTGAAAAGGTTACTCCATACTTCTCTTTTAAGATTTAACTCCTGATTTTAGTTTCACTTTATTCGTTTGCAATGTGCTGAGCTGGTGATCAAATGAGGCAAATGTTGTACCATCTAACTGTGACATAATATATTTTTGAGGCAGCAGAGGAACCTGCTTCCAGAAAATCTTTAGTGAAAAATTGGAACTAACTTATATAAATGGCATTTATAAAGGTTTCCACTAAGATAGTAAAAACTGCGGCAAAACAGAACATTTGAAATGTACAATGTATAACGGCTGAAATCAGCCGTACATTGGGTGGCTTAGCATGTTTGGCCGACCTGAAGTGCAGAAGGAGTTTGACTCAGCCGATCCAACATCTGGATCAGCTAAGCCGAACCTCCGGCAGGCTACTCGCTGCTGTTCGGTCTATTCTCATAGATGCCGAACAGCAGGGGGTAAATAGCCGAATGCCGCTTAGCATGTTCTGCTCGGTCCCTCTGTGAGACCGAGCAGAATAGAAACATTGTTTATAAAGTAGAAAAAAAAGATTGTGAAGAGCTAGCAGTGACAGCTAGCTCCGCCCAACTGTTTTCTATTGGCCGGGCGGTTCTGCTGCTGTAAAAAAAAAAAGCAAACACACCGTAGGAATGCATAGCTAGATTCCTATTGGCTATTTCAATTTGCAATAACCAATAGCAAACTAGCTTTTGCACCCGCTCTCTGCTGCTGTCAATCACCAAAGGGGGACCTGATGGAGAACTGCAATAGCTAGTTTGTTATTGGCTATTGCAAATTGAAATAGCCAATAGGAATCCAGCTCTGCATTCCTATGGTGATTTCTTTTTTTTTCTTCTGACGGCAGCCAAAACGGCTCCGATATGAGAAGAAAAAAAAAACTAGCAGGGAAAGGTTTACTCTGCTTGATCGAGCAGAGTGAACCTTTCTGGGAGAAAGTGTTTCTCTAGAGCCTATTAGATTCCCAGAGCATCTGGGGGAGGAATGACAGATGGTGTTCCTGGTTACCCAGGTAACCAGGAACGCCAGCTGTCATTACACACTGAGAACACGGAGAGCCCGCTCTCAGCGTGTAATGACAGCGTCCATGGTTAGCTGCTAACCAGGGATGCTGATCTCTCTGAAAGTGGCCAGAGCCAGCCGTGAGATGACGGCTGGCTCCGCCCAGCTGTCAGAAGCAGTCTGAGTAGCTCAGTCGAGCCGAGGCATATGCCTTCGGCTCGACTGAGCCGCTCAGCTGACTTCAGGAGCTGTACAGGCTATACTGAATAGCCCGTACAGCAGCCCTTCAGTTCTCCTGACCCGAAGGGGTCCTGGGGCCGAAGCTAGCCGAAGGATCAGCCGAAGCAACGGCTAGATCCTTCGGCAGCTTAGTGAATAGACCCCTATCTCTTGCACTCATTAAGATTCTACTACTCTAACTCTATTGTATTTTGTATTGCTTCAGCTCTATATTTTATGTCCAAAATGAAATACAAAATCTTAAAAATGTATGTGTAAAATGTGCTAAATAAAAAGATGAAGCACTTTCTGCAGGTAGGGCAAACTACACTCTCAGAAGAGTTTGGAAAATTGTCAATGTCCAGTCAATTAAATTTAATGCTAAAAAGAGAGAACTTCCCTTTGCAGCTCAGGGCCTCTTCCTGTAGTGCTGGCTCAGGTTGTGAACCTACACACAGACACCATGGGGGTGATTTACTAACCTAAACACACACACGCACTAGGTGCGTGTGATTTTTACACAGCAAAACGTATTTATCAACCAAAAAGTCTCTAAAAGCATATTTCCACTAATGCCATATATGGAAAAATCATGCACATGATGCATATATAATGCTGCTTCACAGTTTAGACAAAAATGGTTAGCTCATGCATTTACATTCCTGCATTCATCAACGCAAGCAACACAACATAGAGCTAATTTACCCAACATCACCTTGGAATTCCTTCAGGGCTTTGCACAACACACCTGCTGGGTGTGTACACATTACAAAGGTGTTTAGATTCCACCCATAGATCATGCTGGGAGGGAACACACTGCAGAGGTGTATACACGTTCGTGGTGTGTTTATAAGGTTAGTAAATCAACCCCCATGTATCCATTCCAGAGACAAGGCAGTTTGCTGCAAAACAGAAGTTCTGGCCAGCATGAGAAGAAATACGGATTTAAAAGGAAGAGCAGCAAAGAGAAGGGAAACAACCATTGATTACAGTAAGGCACACATTACAGTATTGTTTTATGTTTAAAAATCTGAGGTTTTAATGTCACTTTAACTATTATACTATTACAGCCTAACTATTATACTATTACAGCCTTATCTCTTGTGGATAGGCTAGTTTTGTTATTCACTTGTAGTCTCTCACAGCTGAAGCACCAGTTCATTGTCAGGATGTATGTTTCCCACAGAGACTACTCAATCTCCTGACACTGTGGGGTTGATTTACTAACCTTATAAACACACCACAAACATGTATACACCTCTGTAGTGTGTTCCCTCCCAGCATGATCTATGGGTGGAATCTAAACACCTTTGTAGTGTGTACACACCCAGCAGGTGTGTTGTGCAAAGCCAAGCATTGAATTGCAAGGTGATGTTGTGTAAATTAGCTCTATGTTGTGTTGCTTGCGTTGATGAATGCAGGAATGTAAATGCATGAGCTAACCATTTTTGTCTAAACTGTGAAGCAGCATTATATATGCATCATGTGCATGATTTTTCCATATATGGCATTAGTTGAAATATGCTTTTAGAGACTTTTTGGTTGATAAATACGTTTTGCTGTGTGAAAATCACACGCACCTGGTGCGTGTGTTTAGGTTAGTAAATCACCCCCTGTGTGTTATGGTTGTAGTAGAAGGATGAATTGTCAAATAACAGTCTTCAGTTTTCCTTTATGTAATCCTGACACCACTTGTGTTATTTGATGATTTTACGAGTGTCAGTTATCAGCACTCAGCTGAGACAGATGACACAGCTTTTGTGGGGCCACACAGCCTTACACTAAGCTGACACTTGCTCTGAGAGAGAAAAATACAACTACATGTAGTAATCCAATGAGATTATTACAAACCAAATTATGGAAAATATGTTATTGGTTCTATTAACATTACTATCTTGACTGCAATGTTAAATTGGTCAGCTGTACCTTTTTTCTAATAAATCAGAAAAAATATCAATATCCCCAAACAATCAAGTTTATTTAACAAATTAGTACTAAAAATTTGGCTGCTATAAGACTCTTATAATTTGCTGTTGAGTGGCTAGAACTTGTCTGTATTGGAGCTCCAATATTGGAGTTCTCAACATTATGTCCAAGGGCAAATGGTAGCAGAAATGAACAGATAGATAAACAAATCATAAAGCATAATAAGTGCAAGGCAAAAAGTTCGGGCAGATGGAACACAGACACAGTTCTAAACCATGAAGAATTGTTATTGCAGGTGGTATGCAGATAAAGACATCCAAAGACAAGCTGGGATGGAAAAAGAATGCCCATCAGGAGGATTAAGATGAATACTGAAGCCTTCCGGAATGGACAGGAAACTTTCCTAGAGTGGACATAAACTGTAACAATGAACTTTTCTTATTTACTCCTGTTTGGCCCTTTTAATATACTATTGAAATCAGTTTATTACATCTCTATCTGAGGCTGTCTACAGCTAAAGCAAGACTGACTGCTTTAAGTAATGTAATAAGCAATTACTGCTGCTTATGATGGAAACAGGTGATAATGTGACCTCTATCCTGTGAAATTGTGCAGTAATGTACCTCTGTCTCTACTCCTTCTTCATGTATCTGGCCTTATCCAGTTTGAATCCTGTTAAGTAAATTAATTCACTCACTACTATTCCCTTGTATATAAAAATACATGATTTTTCTCAGAACAAGATGTGACTGAACATTACCATGCATGGGATCTTATGTAAAACTGAGAAAATCAGAGTAGAGTGTTTGTCAAGATACAAATTTCAATTTGATCAGAATAGTTGTAGGGGGGTGGGATGGGTTAAGGGTTCTATCCAAACTCTAGTTCCTGTGCCGAAAAAGTTATAAACATTTTTCTGCACCCACCACATTCATGCACACATACCCAAACACAGAAAACTCAAATCCCCTACTCAGACCTGTACATGACAGTAACACCAGATCCATATATGGGAAATTGATCACAAATATTAGGGGTCTATTCACAAAGCTGCCGAAGGATCTAGCCGTAGCTTCGGCTGATCCTTTGGCTAGCTTCGGCCCCAGGACCCCTTCGGTTCAGCAGAAGTGAAGGCCTGCTGTACAGGCTATTCACTATAGCCCGTACAGCTCCCGAAGTTGGCCGAGTGGCTCAGACGAGCTGAAGGCATATGGCTCGGCTCGACTGAGCCGAGGTGAAAGCCGAGGCTGGCCGACAGCTTGCTACTGACAGCTGGGGGGAGCCAGCCATCATCTCACGGCTGGTTCCGGCCACTCGTATGATCTGTCAGTACACTGAGAACCCGGTGGAGCCGCCGTGATATCACAGCAGCTCCGCCGACTTCTCAGTGTGTAATGACAGTTCAGTGTCCCCTGGTCACCTAGTGACCAGGGGACGGTGAACTGTCATGGGAGCTTGTTGGAGCCAGCGGTGATATCAAAGCTGGCTCTGCTAAGCTCTCATCATAATGACAGAACAGCGTCCCTGGTTACTGGGTAATGGTAACTGGGTAACTTTGATATCACGGCCGGCTCCGACAAGCTCTCATTGTAATGACAGCTTGTCCCGGCCAATAGAAAACAGTTGGGCGGAGCTAGCTGTCACTGCTAGCTCCGCCCAATTGTTTTCTACTTTTTTTACAGTATTTCTATTCTGCGCGGTACCACAGAGATACCGAGCAGAATAGCTGAGCCGGATGCCGCTCGGCGGCATTCGGCTATTCACTCACTGCTGTTTGGCCTCTATGAGAATAGGCCGAACAGCAGTGAGTAGCCTACCGGAGGTTCGGCTCAGCCGATCCAGACCTGAACCCAGCCACAGCAAGCCGATGTGCGGCTCATTTCAGTCGATCACTTCACTTCGGGTCGGTTATTCACGCGGCTGCCCTCGACAGCTTTGTGAATTACCCCCTTAGTGTTTATATTAAATACCATTACCAAAATTCGGAAGAGTCCAAATGTATGACATCATGAGTGCAGAAAAAAACCCATAAAACACTTTATTTTCCCTTTTTGAATGGTATTGGAAAAAATATGTACCCTGCTATATTACTTTACTATATAGAAAATCCCTCTTTAGACATATGAATCATACCTATGAATTGCTCATCTTATAAACAGGGGACAATTATTGCAAAATGTTACTATGAAATGGTACTTTTAAAGTTAACATGGAAACAAATAACATTTCAGCTTTATAATTGAGCTAAAACTGCTCAATAAGTTTGTATCATCTATTTACTTTTACCGAATAGATGCAGTAAACTGTGAAATAATTAATTCAAAAATACATTATAGCTGTAGACATGCCATCAAATCACACACTTTTCTATGCATGTTACTACTCTTCTTTTTTATGTTAAAAACCTGCATTTACTCTGCAATAATTTTCAACCACAAACTGCATTGTATAACTTTACATCAAACCAGCAAATTCTGTCATTTCTTGCCAAGGCAAAATCTAATTTAAAAAGGATGAAATTGTGTTTCATCCCATAAGTCACGTGACAGAATAAAAGATTATCACCCACCAAGACAGCAGAATATACATAATAGAGGACTGTTTTTATTTTTCCTTCTATTATTGTTTCCCATTGTGCTGATACAATAGTTTGTTTGTTACTTAAAATATCATTTAAACTGAAGGTGAAAAATACATTAATGTTTGCAGACAGTACTGAAAATTAAAGATAAAACTGAACTAATCGCCTTACAAACATAACAAAGGTAACATCACATTCATTGTTAACATGCAAAGTAAATTAAATCTTTAAAATGTATACAAATATTCTGATGGAGTCAAGCAGAAGGATTTTGCAGTCTTATTAGCATTATGGTGGCCACTATACAAAAGATTCACGCACAAACAAAACTATAAATCCTGCACACATTATTTTATCTTTAAAACATTAAGGATTTTTCCAGAAATGTGAACAAATTTGGTGGTTTTAATGAACTATCTTCATGACAATGCAGTAACATAGAAACATTGGTGTACTGCAAAGGCAAACAGTGTTTGATAAAATGACACTGTATTGTATATTTATGTTATAATCTAAAAACACGAATTGATCATTAAAATATATTCAGGATCATGCCTTTATTATAAGGGAATAATCAATATGACAAAGGCTTGTAACTAATAAAAATCCAAATTTTTTGTGATGCATTAAACTGATAAAATCAAATCTAATGCCATAGATTTTTTTGCACTGCCTGTTAGGCCAAAAAAGGATTCTTATTATACAACTATACATTTCTATAGCATGTGATACTGGTACTGTGCATCTGTGTCATCACAGAAAGACACAGCCACACTTGATGGATGACCTCTGGTATGTAGCTCATTTTGGGTGATCAATTAACAAATAATTATGTTAAAAGTAGTTTATTTAAACACAAATCTATTCTTTTACAGAAAAAAATATATAAGTCTGCCCATAGAATGCATACATTTGTAATAATTTTTGATTAAATCCTTCCATTAACTATTGTTAATAATGTCCGAATTGTACAAATGATCATATAACATGATAGTATAAATTAGTATACTTGCAAAATACAAAATCCTTTTATTTCCCTTACATAACTGATTGGAATTTTCATTGACTGCTTCACTAATTTCTGCAGTGGAATGATTTTCAGACTGCACATGCAAATGTAAATTAGTTTCACTTGATTTGTACAAAATCTTTTTACAAAATTGATTAACTTGATTAGTACGAAAAACTTTTTCACAGACCATATAAACAGATGCCATCCAGCAATTACCCAATGTCCGGGGAATGTGAACCCATTCACATTACAGACCAAGGCTGGGCACTACAGGGTTTATTTATTAAAGAATTAAAAGCTGTTCACTTTACAAAGTGAGTTTTTACTTAGCTTAGTAAATAAGGTAAAGTTGGATTCACTTTGAATACCTAATCGTGTGCAAAGGAAAAAAAGGAATTTTGCGAACATATGGCTGTTATGATTGGATTGAAAGCAGCACTGCATTCAGTAATTTACTATGCTAAGTGAACATTCACAGTACAAAGTAAATATGTAAACAGCTTCTACTCCTTTATCAAATTAACCCTACTGAATGCAATGTACTGAATTAATTGTATCCACAGTGAGTTTTTCATTCATGCAAGGACCATTTAGATGTATGTGTGGGCATAAAAGGGCATGTGTCAATGTACAATATAGCAATAAAGCCCTCTCAGTAGCAGAGATACCTCAGACAAACACATTAATAATGAAAAAAAGACCTTTAATTATATAGGTGTATTAAGACATTCACAATAATTTATACTCTGAATTGCAACACCCCATCCAGATAAATAGTTAAAAAGATTTAAATATGGGATCCCGGTAATTGTAACCTTGGTGAAAAAAACATTTGATGAAACCTCTATGGGGTCTATTCACGAAGCTGCCGAAGGATCTAGCCGTAGCTTCGGACGATCCTTCGGCTAGCTTCGGCCCCAGGACCCCTCCAGTTCAGTAGAACCGAAGGGGTGCTGTACGGGCTATTCACTATAGCCCTACAGCTCCCGAACGTGGCCGAGTGGCTCAGTCGAGCCTAACGCATATGCATTGGCTCGGCTGAGCCGCGCTGAAAGCCGAAGCTGGCCGATAGCCTGCTTCTGACAGCTGGGCGGAGCCAGACGTGATCTTACGGCTGGCTCCGGCCACTTGCAGAGAGATCAGCGTACCTGGTTACCTGCTAACCAGGGACACTGATCTCCAAAAAGCAAACTCTCCCTGGTGCCCCGGGAGAGAAACACTGCTGTTTCTTTTTTTCTTTATTCTGACACGGAGCGATGTCAGAATAGAAAAAAAAAATCCCATTGGAATGCATTGCTACATTCCTATTGGCTATTTCAATTTGCAATAGCCAATAGTAAACTAGCTTCAGCCGCATATAACTTTTGGGATTTGGGAGGAATTGCATGTCCATTTTGAACAGTGACAAGATGCTACACTTGTCCTAAATCAAGAGCTACTGGCATGGTGAAAGAAACCCCCGCTCCCCAGAGCCTGGGCTCATCCTGTACTCACACAGATTGATTGTTGATGACCTGCTGTTGCAGATGCAGCTGCTGCAGCAAAGCCAACATCAAGTTTCAGTGTGTGAATGTATTGCATATCAAGCGCTACGAAGGCAGCATGTGTCGTCCATTTGAGCATTCTAAAAGTATGACTGTCTAAAGTGGCTGCACACTGTTCTGGCCTGATGCAAGACATTCTAGAATCAGGGTACCTAACCAGGAACTTATGCGCCACCATGTTCAGTACATGTACCAAGTAATGCATGTATGTGAACTTTTCCTGTCAAAAGAAGGACAGCCAGTTGGTGCCATTGTCACACATGACTTTGTCTGGCACAAGATGGTGTGGGGTCGGCCACCTCTAAGCCTTCCCCTGACCAGCTAGTACAATATCTCTGGTCCTGTGTGGCTTCAGTTTTTCAGGAATACCAGCTGTAAAACAGCATGGAAGTGCTTTTCCTGGGCTATACCTGATTCATGAAAGTTTCTGTGTGCACCAATAAGACACAAAGTGATGTGCATTTTCCTGGCAAACTGGCCTCTCTGCACACATGCGCTGTAAAATAAAATTCAGTTTGAAATATTGGTTATGATGAAAAAATTTAATGTAGGTAATAAAAAAAAACGATCATTCATAAATCAACCACCAAATGTGCATTGCATGTTTGCTTAGGTCATGCAAAATAAAGTGGAGGTTTTTGCATGTCTGCTTTGAACATGTAAAATGTAAAAATTGCATCTGATATCTTGAGAATGAGGAGCATTTAGCGAGTAAGGTTTAAAATATTAAAACATGGCAACAATAAATAGTGTAATCCTTTAATAAATCAGGATGTATATATACTGTAGACACTCAATCAGATTTTATTGCTGTATTTATCTGATAAATCACGGGGGTAAAGTGAGAGGGGATGTCTTTAACAAAGAAAACTTTTGGTGGGTAGATTGTTTTCTTCTCCTCCAAATCAGTTTTAGTGCCATGGTTTTAATATCTACCCAACGGCGGCACAGCAATAAAAATGTGACATACATTTTAAGGGATAAGTGCATTCTCACAGGCAGTGGACTTAGCTTCCTAAACTAACCCCCTTATTCCAAATGTGTACTTATCTGTATCCTGCGCCTGATGCAAAGTTGCAATTGATCCCCATAGACTCCCAGTCTCATGAGAGAAGACTGCTAAGGCACAGCCAGCATTGACACATGTAAATGTTACATCCTTACAGGCTGTGACCACTGAATACAGGTAAGTATACATTTGGGGAGGGTAAGAGAAGGTTATTTTGGAAAAGAGGGTAGGGGCAAAAAGGCTTAGTCCACTTTCTGTGAAAGTACACCTATCTTTTAACTCTTCTTTACTATACCCCAAAAAAAAAGGTTTTGACGAGTTCTTTGCTTCACATATTACAAAACTGTGTCAGTTCAAGTAGCAAGATCCCTTATCCCTTTTTTTGTTTTGCACTTAGCCAAAAGCTCATTTAAGAGACCAGATAACAACGCACATTCTTTGCTTTGAGGTGCATAAATGCCTATAAAATATACAACACCTAATTCAGACAGGGATACTGTTCTTGAATATAAATTAGATGTTTCTGTTTTCCCAAAAAATATAATCTATCCTATTAATTTTCCAAATGTCAAACAGATTAATCCATTATTCCTTTTATTTTCAGCTCATTAGACAAAGCAAGGGTGAAACCCCCATATGCCTGACATAAAATGTTACATTACATCTGAAATAATTCAGCTATGCCATTATATCTTACCTCTTTTTAAACATGTGAATTGGCTCTAAAAGATCAATTACACATCTGAACACAAGCTGAAAGCTATTTTGGCATGGAATTACAATAAATAGCTTACACATTTGTGTAGAAAGGTATCACTGAATAAAAGTGGTATGAGAATACTCAGTATAATAGAATTGGCTATGTTTAATTCCCATAATCTCATAGCAAGTTCAAAAAATTAACTATCCACATCTGTTCACTTCAGGCAACAGGAAACATCCTTCTTTTTTCTTCTTTATTGTATTATGCTTATTTGCGTCTCTCTGATGTTATTTTAATATTATGGAGAAAGAACATTTTTGTCTGTCTGGGGCCAAATAGTTTTCACATTTTACTCTCTATTCTCCTTTTTTCATAACAAACTCAGAGCTACATAGTTGAGTATGAACAAAACTCATGCACACCAAGTTCACACAAAAAAACACCTTGAATCCCTACATCTTGATCCAGATGAAGGAAAAAACCTCTTCTATGGCATGGCCTATGGAAAAAAAATCTTTCCTGATCCCCAAAGGCAATTGTATAATTCTTTGGATACATATTTTACAATGTGATTCTTATAAATATAAGTAGAAGTTGTATGTTGTTTATTTAGAAACACGCCAATCTCTTTTTCAAAGAACTGATTAGGATGACCAGTTTCGATGAAATTTCTGTTAGTGAGGGTGCTCTCCGCACACCTTTCAGCAGTCCCGGCTAATAAAGACAATGGTGCTTGTAGTAACTGCCACGGATGGCACCGTGCAAAACACAAAGTAGAAAGTCAGGTCACCAGCACTCAAAATAATTTAAATGAATAAGTCCTTTTTATTGGATAATTGTGTCCAATAATTGTGACACAATTGTCCAATAAAAAGGACTTATTCATCTAAATTATTTTGAGTGCTGGTGACCTGACTTTCTACTTCAGTTTCTATGAAAGACTGCATTCTCACAACTCTTACTGTGAAGAACTCTTTCAAATTGTGGAGGTTCCATTTGCTTCCCTCTTTTTGCAAAGTTTACAGTAGTGTCTTGTTATGCTGACAATAAAGTGCAAATAAACCTTAACAATGAATTTCTCTTATTTGGGTCTGTTAACAAACAATATCCCTGTGTTATTTCAAAATGGCTATTTAACCTCCTAGTTCTTGTCTTGGAGTACAGAATAATTAACCTTAATGTTTTAAGCTCAGAGAATGGGAGTGGTTGAATAGTTTGGCAAAAGACACTGGTAGGGCTGAAACCACTCTGTGCACAAAAACTGTGTGTTGTTAGCCCACATTAGGACTTAAGAACAGAGTACATTTCAAGAAGATCAACATGTATTTTTCTGTATTTGCAGGGTCTTTAAAGGGATAAAGCACAAGGAGATGCACATGTACTGCATATGTATTTTTCTATTTTTCCTTGACATATGCTTTAATGTTGTATACGTTGTCAGGCACCACATCATGTGATAAAACCAAGGGGTTTTTTATGGAGTGTTATCTATTCAAGATCTAACACCGACAGTCTAAAAAGAATAAGCTTTCACAGCTTTCAGTTATATCTGTGACAAATGTAATAATAAAGTGCAATATAAAAGTCTATATAACACACAGCATATTTTTTTAACAAAATTAACCTTGAAACTTTGTATACATATGCTTTTGCCACAAATTTCTACTATACGGGTTAGTTTCACTTCCTTACACCCTTATGTAATGAAACCTATCAAACCTTAACTAGACCTAAAATTAGGAAGCCTTGTGACTGGAAGGAGGAAGGAATAAGGTATAAGGAAGTCTTAATCCTTGGTAAAAACAATGGGAGTGGCGAGCGCACAACAGGTGTGGAAAAACTGACAATTAACGGCAAGATACCACCTCGTCCATCCAAAAGTTAATCCTTGGGACTGCAACATCAATTATACATTTCCATACAGATTTCTCACATAATCATTTGTATAAGACTACAACACAAATAAGGTAAATACCTTATTTATTCCAAATAAATGTTTTGCATGGACAAAATGCAAAAGTAAATTCATCTAGGCCTATTTAGTATCTATCATCTGCTGTCACTGTGCAAAAACTGCCTTTGCAAGCAATCATTTTTTTAAGCTCAGCTGAGTTGGAAATGTTTTTTACTGACAAGGGCAGATTGTATTACAGCTGATGGAAATTGTCCATATTTAGGAATACAGGACAGACACATTTTCCAGGCAGTTGTCCAAATGAGTGGAGTGGAGAAACCATTGATGCAATTTATTTTAAAAACAAGGTAACAACAGATAACAAAAACAATTGACAACAAATATTAAAACATACACAGGGTTACTCACAAAGCTGCCGAAGGCAGCCGTGTGAATAACCGACCCGAAGTGAAGTGAGCCGAACGCTGTTCGGCTATTCACTTCAGGCTTGTACAGCTGATTTCAGCCTACATCGGCTTGCTTCAGCTGGCTTTGTGTCGGCCGAACATTCTTGGCATGTTCGGCCGACCCAAAGTGCAGAAGGAGTGCTCGCTGCTGTTCGGCCTATTTTCATAGGGGCCGAGCATCAGTGAGTGACTAGCCGAATGCCGCCAAGCGGCATTCGGCTATGCTATTCAGCTTGGTACCTCCATGGTACCGAGCAGAATAGAAAAACAGTAAAAAAGTGGAAAATGATTGGGCGAAGCTAGCAGTGACAGCTAGCTACACACAACTGTTTCCTTTTGGCGGGACCTGCTAGAGCAGGTCATGCCAATGAATAACAACTGTGTGTAATGACAGTTCAGCATCCGCTGGTTACCAGGTAACCAGTGGACACATCTGCTATTACAATGAGAACTCGGCGGAGCCACCATGATATCCCGGCCGGCTCCACCAAGTTCTCAGTGTGTAATGACAGTCTCCTATGCTGCTGTAGATTGGGGTGAAAATTGTAGTGAATTGGAGGAAAAAGCTAATAATTTTTCTGCTTGTTTGATACATGCAGTGTTGCCCTGTTCAAGACTTATGGAAATTGAATGGTTCATAGAGTTATAGCTACAAGTAATGTGTTACCTTATGCGTTTATGTCAAATCGTCATACATATGGATATAGTTTTATTTTTGTTTTTAAATATGCCACATGAGGTGATGGGAGCTTGGAACTACATATGTTCTTTGTTGTGGGTTATCACTGTCCAGGGGAGTTGCATGCCAATGAATTGTAAATGTAATTTTGAATCTGTCCAGGTGGAGCCTGTTAATGGTAAATGGTCAAGACAAGAGACAATGAGATCCATGAACACTTTGGAGCCGAAACCCTTGATTCTCACAATAGGTACATACTTCCTTTTGTCTCTGGCCAATGTCATCAAAGGTTTCCTTGTTGCTAGTAAAACAACCAGATTGTCCCCCTGGTTTAGATAAAATCATGGCCTGGGGTTAGCCTCGGGACACCTGCCCATCTGGAATTTCCAGCTCATCTTAAAAGATTTGCATAGAAAGGGGTTGGAAGTTCTAACAAAGGGTATTTGGGAACATCCAATCCCCACAGAAGAATTCAAATCTGATTAAATTAAGCATTGGGAGGCCACCAATCGAAGTCTCTCAATACTTCCCTGTGAAGACCAGAGATATATCAATCAAGGGGCAGGAAGAGAAAAGTTAGCCATTTTAGACCACCAGGATGGGGCCCTCATGTGACGATTAATGGGTAAATATATATACAGGTTCTCCATCAGCACTCACTTAAATGTATGTCTATTGTTAATGTGATGGTTTATTAAATAGATTTAATATTTTTAAATAGATTGTTGGTTCACTGTATTTAAGTCTTAATACTATATACCAATACATTTCTGTTATTGTGTTGAGCTCAAAAATCTCATGATTGAATCCACAGAACCATATACTTGTAAGTGTGAATGCTTATATAGCGGTTCATAACTTAAACTAGTAATTTGGGTAACATAATGGAAGAATTGCCAATTGCAATAGCAATAGTTTTTGTAGGTTTTTCCAGCCCTGTTTTTCCAGTAGGTTTTTCGTCTCCCCCGAGTTCTCAGTGTGTAATGACAGTTCAGCGTCCCCTGGTGATTGACCCTGGATTATGTCGGTGGATCAATTTTTGTTTTTTTTTAAATTAAAGACTTGTCAAAAACTTGTCTTGTCTTTTGTTTTTTAGATTTAAAGGAATTTTTGTAAAGTCTGACATCTTTTTTAAACTTTTAATTCAACCCTTTAGTGAATGGGTACCCCTTACTTATTCACAAGGGGGGCACATCTGGGTTCCCCTTTTTAAAAGGGGTACCCAGATGTGAATAAGCCCCCTGCCTGCACCCCCACAACCAACGCCCCAGGGCTTGTGGGGAAGAGGCCCTTGTCCCCATTAGCACAGGGATAAGGTACTTTTCCAGGGGCGACCTTGGAAAAGCACCCTCCCAGTGCCAAGGGCATGTGACCTGCTATGGCAGGGAGGAGGGGGTTGCACACTCGCCCCCCTGCCCTTTCCTGTCCTGCCAGGCCTGTGCTCGGATCAAGGGTCTGGTATGGAATTTTAGGGGGGGCACCACATCTTTTTTTCCTCATTTTTGGGGTTGGGGTTTTCCTTAAAATTCCTACCAGACCTGGTATGACTTCATGGGGGAACTCCACACACTTTCTTTTTAATTTTAACTTGCGGTCCCTCCTAAAATTCCTACGAAACCTAAAGAGTCTGGTAAAACTTTTGGGGGAACCCCATGGTTTTTTTTTAAATTGGGTCCCTCCTAACTTTTCCACGAGACCTAAAGTGTCTGGTATGGTTTGGGAGGGGGACCTCATGCTGTTTTTTTTCTTTTCTCAATTTTTTCAATTATTTTCTTAACTTTATTTAAATTTTATTATTTTTTTACATTTATTTAATTAATGTTTAAACGTTTTTATTTAGTTACATTTTTTTCTATTCTGCTCGCTAAGTCGGAGGTAGTGAGAAGAATAGCTGGCATTTGGCTCTTCACTCACTGCCGTTCTGCCCTTATGAGAATAGGGGCGAACGGCAGCAAGTGAGCTACCGGAGCTTCGGCTTAGCCGATCCAGATGCTGGATTGGCTGAGTCGAACTCCTTCTAAACTTCGGCTCAGAACATGCAGAGTTTTTGGATTACTGAAGGCAGCCGATGTACGGCTGAAATCAGCCATACTGAGCCGGAGTGAATAGCCGAACATCGTTCAGCTCTGTTCACTTGGGCTTGGTTTTTCACTCGGCTGCTTTCGGTAGCTAAGTGAATAACACCATAGACTTTAGCTTTGTGTTTGGGCGAAATTGGCTAGCATCAGGAATGTAGTCTTTTTTACTGTATCTGCTGCTGACAGCACCATTGTGGTCTGCAGCCTCTAACTACATTGTATCAGCCATGGTAAAACTACCAGCCATTTGAGTGGGGAAACACATCACTGTGCACCAAAAAGCTTTATGATCAGTCAGCAGCAAAAGACATGCACTCCTCCTCAGGGGCAAAAAGCATCCACTTCATTTTAGAGTGCAGTCCATCCAATATAATCTAGCAGAAAGTTGTTGTTACTTTTCCTCCCCCACCTCTTTAAGGGCACATCACAGACATTCATTTTGGGCCTACTAATGTGCTTGTTTGCCCCTCTTCAAGAAGCAACCACTTGCCTTTTTTAATGCTGCACCTGTAGTTGGTAGATTTTTTGTGTGGCTGCTATTACCAGGGTCAATCCACAGACCATCAGTTCCACTGCTGCAGAGGCATAAGAAAAAACATTTCCGCATATTATCCCCATGCCAAGTGTCTTCATTTCAGCTGAACCAAACACATCCTTTATACCTTTTTATGTAGCCTGCATGACACCAAAGTGTCAGGTATTCAGTTGCCAATTGCTATTGTGAGGAATCCATTAAAGGGTCTTTTTATCTGATTTCTTGCCTGCAAGGTTTTAATTCAGCCTATATGAGTAGGATGGATTCTTTTTAATAAATATTTTAATGATTTTACTGCATGATGAGCGTCTGTCTGTACTACTTTGATGTGATAATGTGACCAGTGGAGGAAGAATTGAATGTTTTGCAGATTGAAGCACTGACACCAGAGGAGGAAATCTACTGCATTTGAGCACAATTTAACATCATGCTTTATTTGACCATCTCTTTGCAGAGGGTCAAATCGTTCTGGTGAGTACAGAAAGAAAGTGTTACCTATTCACGTGGAGAGAGACACCTTTAACCTTTTAAGCACTTAAAGAAGTTTGATATTGCAGATCACTTGGGACTTTTTGTTTTGTGATTGTATAACATAGGTGTCTTATGCTGGCCACAGACCTTACAACCATCGCAAGACATTTATCTTGCGGTGGTTGTAAGGTAATTAAAAAAACGTACGATCTGCCCATCTTGGACAGGCAGATCGTACTTGCGATAATCGCAAGCCTGCCCAGCTGAGGAGCGGGCTTCTGATGACCGCAATGCTGAACGGGCAGTGTGCGCTTTTGCACACCAGCCCGTGCAGCATTTATCTTACGAACATGCCACACACCCGCCGACAATCGTACGATTCTCGACGGGTTTTCGAACATGTTCCTAAGATAAAAGTTGTGTGACCGTACAGTATAAACAGTCGCACGCCTTCCACACACCTTGCGATAATCGTACGATTGCAGGATTTCCCGCGATTATCGTACGATTATTGCAAGGTGTGTGGGCACCTTTAGTGCAGAGCACTTTTGAACTTTTGTTAACCCTTTTATAGACTATTAATTGAACACTTATATTAAATATTATACTTTTTTTCTATTTAAATTGTTTAAGAGATATTTATTCATATTTAGATCATCATCTTGTGATTCATTTGTTCACTTTATCACATATGTTTGATATGGATGCACTTTATTAGTAATTAATGATGCATTTTTAGGAGGATTGTTGTTTATTTACGTTCAGCGGTATTGTGATTGATTGACTAGCACTTGAACATCTTATACAGTTATAAGTGGTATTCATCTATCATATATTTATAGCTTTATGATGCACTAGTTATTGATGCATTTTATGCATTTTTAAAGGAGAAAATCGTGCACATTTATTAGGGTAAGATATTGTCCACATATAACTTTTTTTGAGTAGGTAGCGCTGTACACTCCTCTATATTCAGTTGTCATTATTTTTGCCAGAAGACCATATATCAGCCATCATTCCTGTCCTCTTCAATGTGGAATGCCATAAGGCAGCAGGAGGCAGAGTAGGAATATGAGAATGGTTGGTGTGTTGGTGGTTAATGAGGAGAGGAGGGCTGGAGGGCTGCCAGAGAGGAGAAGAAGTAGTGGTGCTGGCAGTGAAGAGGAGAAAATGTGTCATGGCTTCAAGGGGGATA
Source organism: Nanorana parkeri (assembly GCF_000935625.1). Classification (NCBI taxonomy): domain Eukaryota; kingdom Metazoa; phylum Chordata; class Amphibia; order Anura; family Dicroglossidae; genus Nanorana; species Nanorana parkeri. The sequence goes on from NW_017307013.1 coordinate 406,637, forward strand.
TTTCACTATTAAACAATACAAGATAAAAATCATGTGGAGATCTACAGCCACCATCCAAGTGGGAGCACAAAGTGTCCCACTCTGAAAATGTATGGTAAAGAAGCTTTTTGCTGTATTTCCTGGCAGTGGCTGGATCCATAACACTGTAGCCACTGAAGGAGCAAAAAGCACATGCTGTCAGCATGTCTGCGCAACAGTGGTGTGCTCCAAAGCCCCCCTATTGTGTCCCCCAATTTGCCGTAGCTGCCAATATATTTATTAAATCTAGTGTCTGGATGCACTGTATTGTATGCATAACTACAGGGGGAGATCCTGATAGAAAAAGGCTGGCTGTCCTACAAAATGTGGAAACAAGCAAAGCTGCCCTTTGTGTGTGGCAAGTCACTGCACAAAAGTGGTATGCTCCAAAGCATCCCATGTTTTGTCCCATATTTTCCATTGCTGCCATTTATTTGAAAAAGGGAAAGATAAGTCATAGGATATGCAAGCAGAGGTAGTAGCATTTTTTTTTCAACAGCATCTACAGGTTTCAAGTTTTTTATAATGATCATTTATTAGTTTTTTTGTGGAACAAACATGGCCAGGTTCAGCAATGCAACATAGATATTCTCCAAAAAAAAATAAAGTCTGAGGCCAATACATACTTTGTCCCTATGCAAAAACCAAAAAGACTGCACACCCTTCAACAGCACAGGGGAAGGGCAGACAGAAGCAAATGGATGGAGAAGCAAATGGATGGGGGAAATTCTATGGTTACGGGGAAGACAGGCAGCAACCTAATTTTATTAGTAGCTATGGCAATAAGGGGTTTTAGGATGTGGTGATTTGGTGCACTAAACTGTACAAGTATGTGGTGATGTGCTGCACACAAAGGGCAGCTTTGCTTGTATCAGGAACAAGTTCATGTTACTGACTCCAAAATAAAATGGCCCTTGCAAACTTATATTAAAATATAATGCTCTTTAAAAAAAAATAAAACCCAAAACACCAACCCTAAAACACTAAACCCCAAACTTCATTGAAAAAGCACTAAAACCCAACTTTTTTGTATGTGTTTTTTAAACCTAACTAAAACTAAAAAACTAATATGAAAACATGAAATAGAAAAAAAAGGAAGGGCTTTTTGGTATATGCACCTGAACATACAGAGGGGGTACACAATAATATGTAGTCACCACATTGCAATTTGCAGTAATGTAGCACAATACAGCACAATACACACACAGGGGGAAATGCACACTACGTAGGCCCCCATGCTGCAATTCGCTGTAATATAGCACAATATAGCATTGAATAGTATAGCAGCAGCTATCTCTCCCTGGAAACACTGTGTGATCTCTCCCTATCTACTCCAAGTCTCCAGCACCCACTGACTGTGCATATTTCTGAATGTAAATATAGCAGTTTTCATCAGCACTGTGTAGAATAGCAGCAACTATCACTACCTGCCGACAATCTATGATTTCTACCTATTTACTGCACTCCAAATATTCAGCACACATTGACGGTGTATATGACTGACTGTTAATTCTAACACTGTGTGATGGAATGGCAGGTCCAAACCCACTTTACAGCCACCAACGTGTGACTATACGCAGTTTAGATCCTACTGTGCACTCAGCAAGACATAGTAATACCACTCTCAGCCTTACCCTGCACAGAGATTTTTCAGCTCACAGGACAACAACCTAAGGCCAGCAGACTGAGAGTGTTGGTTAACTCTGCAATTAACCCTTTACACAGAATAATAGCTTACACCCTATGTTTAAGCAGAAACATGCACTGTTCCTAGCAAATGCTGTGCCAATTTAAAAACTTAAGCAATGCCTTAAATACCTACTGTCCCTTCAGACAAGAATATAAATGGTTTTTACAGTATTTTAGCATTCTTCACAGAAACAATGATACTTTATCTTCTTATTTAGAGTGTAGAGATAAGCTTAACGATTTTAAAAGATAATTTTGAAGAAAATAAGTGGTGCAAAAAATATACAGAAAAAGATGTTATGAAAAGAGAGACAAATAAAACAAAAGTAAAAAGAAAAGGGGAAAAATAATTAAAATAGTCAACATAGTCCAGGGTTTTATTGGTTCCAGCAGAGTTCAGACAAAGAAACAGAATATGGTTCTGGATTGGGCTTGCTCTCAAAGTAAAGCAAGGGTTTAGTCCTTTATTATAAGGAGAGCTTTTATTGATGCAATAACAAGAGCATCTGCTTTGATGGTACACAAGAGACTTCTATCTGCCTCGTGCAGGAGGTTTTTATGGGTCCTTTAGGGGGTGTCACTGAGCCAGCTCCTCACCCAATCAGGAAGACTCAGGGAGGTAAGCAGGAGGGCTGAATCATTTTATGATCTCTTCACCTGCCCCTCCCAAAATGTCAGTTTTATGACAATAGCTATATGTTAATAAACTCCCAGTAGCGTTGTATAGAAACCACACTTGACATTTCTGTCAGATATGCCTACATTGGAAGAGGCAATTGGTATCTCTGGCCCAATGGAACTTCTAGATCAACTGAGTTTTGGCCCATCCACCATAAAAACATTACCTAGCCAGGCCTGAAACAACAAGGCAGGGATTAGCAAACTGGAACGTGAAATATTGATCAGAAACACACAGCTGTGTAATCTGTATCTGATTTAATCATATTCAGAAGTGATACATTTTGACATTCTGGGGGAACATTGGAATTTCATCATTATTGAGATGCCCAGGCCTCATTACCGTCACACACTGTTCAGCAGCATTGTATTGTAGTATAGCAGAAACTATCTATCCTTGTCCATACTCTATGATCTCTACCTCTCTTTTTTAGGTCTCTCCAATCACACTAATAAAAGGTTGATGGGAACCCTGACTTACGGTGAGGGGGCTAGAACATAAGAAAACCCCAATAATGCCCTTCTAAGCCACCAAACCACAGTTCAGGGGAAAGGAAGTGCATTAATATTATTTGGTTGCTTTAGCAATGAATGGCTGCAGCAGTCTGCCATTTTATTGAATTGCAAACTACTTGAGTGAGCATGAGTTTGACCCAAAACCAAAGCTAATTCTTATTAATAAACCTGGATTCTTTTCTAATTCATAGTTACATAGTATTTGAGGTTGAATAAAGACACATGTCCATCAAGTCCAACCTATTGTGTGTGTGTATGTGTGTGTATAGGTCCCTGAGTCATCTCGTTATTAGGCGTACTTGTACCCCTGCATATTACCGTTTCTCAGGAAATCGTCCAAAAGCTTCTTGAATGATTCCACACTATTAGCTGAAATCACTGCTTGTGGCAACGAGTTCCAGACCCTAACCGCGCGAACTGAGAAGAACCCCCTTCGCCCCTTGTGTTTGAATTTTTTTTCTACCAGTTTCAGGTGGTGGCCTCTAGTCTTTGTTACGGAATTAATCGTAAAGAGTTTGTTGCTAATGTTGCTATGACTATGGAACATTTTGTACATGAAAATCATGTCCCCCCTTAATCTCCTTAGTTCCAGCGTGAACATATTTAAATTTAGTAACCGTGTCTCATAGCTCTGGTCCTCCATCCCTTTGATGAGTTTGGTCGCCCTTCGCTGGACTTTCTCCAGTTCAAGGACATCCCCTCTGTGTACCGGTGCCCAAAACTGCACCGCATACTCCAGGTGAGGCCGAACCAGTGATGTGTAAAGTGGCAAAATTATAGACTTATCCCTGCAAAACATTCCCTTCTTGATGCAGGACAGGACTCTACTAGCTTTGCTTACCGCAACCTGGCATTGTAATCTATTATTGAGTTTATGGTCTACAATGACCCCCAAATCTTTCTCCATTTCAGACTTCCCTAGCGGCATACCCATTATTGTATAACCCATTTGCTTGTTTTTTATCCCAAAGTGCATAATTTTGCATTTATCGACATTAAACCTCATCTGCCATAAAGTTGCCCACTCCCCTATTCTATCCAGGTCCTCTTGTAATGTTATACTATCTTGGTCTGTTTCTATAACCCTCCCAATTTTGGTATCGTCAGCAAACACTGAGATTTCGCTGTTTACTCCGTCCCCAATGTTGTTAATAAATAGGTTGAAAAGCACGGGTCCCAACACAGAACCCTGAGGCACACCGCTAATGACACTAGCCCAGTCTGAAAGGGCGCCATTTATTGATACTGTACGCCCATAGCTCTCAGCTTGTATAGTACGCGTTTATGGGGTACCGTATCAAAAGCCTTAGCGAAATCCAGATATACCACATCCACAGACCTCCCTCCATCCAGATCTCTACTTACCCCCTCGTAAAAAGTCAGTAGGTTAGTCTGACAGGAACGGTCTTTCCTAAACCCATGCTGATTATCACTAACTATACCATTAGCCTGAACAAATTCTACTAAATAGTCCTTAATCATTCCCTCTAGCAGTTTACACACTACAGATGTAAGACTAACTGGCCTGTAATTCCCAGGTTGGCATTTTGCCCCCTTTTTGAAAATTGGAACTACCGTAGCCCTCCGCCAGTCACTCGGAACTCTACCAGTCATTAGAGAGTCCTTAAAAATGAGGAATAACGGTCTTGTTTATTTGCATTAAGTAGACTAAGTCTTTGTTGTATCCCGGGTTCTGTCAACCACTTGGCTGTGTTTTGTGATGAACTATGTGTTTTATCAGGGGCGTCAAACCCGTTTCCCTCCTGAGTTTATACTGAGGAGAAGAAAGAGTTCAGTACTTCGGCCCTCTCCTTGTCATTTGTGACTAACTTCCCTCTTTCGTCCTTTATTGGGCCTATCTGCTCCTTTCTCCCCTTTTTACTGTTTATATATCGGTAAAAAATTTTTTTACTATCTGTGGCGATATGTCTTTCGCACTCTATTTTAGCCGTTCGTATTGCTAGTTTGCATCTTTTATTGCTTTCTTTGTAGTTAGTTCCGAAAGTAAAAAGCAATAGTAATACCTGACATGTAGAATAGTACTGACTTTTTTAAATCCTTTATTTATAACAGGTAGGATAAGCAACAAGTTTGTAACCATATACAAAAATAACCATGGAAACTTGAACAACACAACTGATCAAAAATAGCTAACAAAAGCCAAATCAAATGAAAAATATGTACTTCACCACAGCCCAAACTTCCCACCAACAACCTTTGAATTTTTTAACCTTTTAATAATAATATTAAAATGTCCAACAACAAAAAGGCAAGCATCAGAACAAAGAAAAAAGCGCAAGGAAACAACAAACATTAGGATAGGGCAAAGACAACACACAATGAGGAACAGGCTAAAACCCATCAAGAAACAGAAGAAGCTTACTCTAGTGCCGATGTTACTGGTAACATCGGCACTAAACTTTTTACTGTAAATTCCATAACAAGGATTGGTGGAGAAAAGATGTATCCACAAAGGGCATAGGGGCTTCTTTTAATTTAGAACAGTTAAATTTGGGAACTCTCTGCCACAAGCAGTTGAATCTGCAAAGAATATTGATTCATTCAAAAATCAATTCGATTTCATCCTAGGACACCGTAACATACAGTGGTACAGGTACACTTAAACACTAGACCACACAGGGACTCTTATACACACACCACACGCACGCACAAGAGACACTTGATGGACCTGTGTCTTTTTTCATCCTCAAATACTATGTAACTATCTACTCTCGGTCAACACACCCAATGGGGAGTGGAGTGGCTTCCCCCAACAGCCCCGAAATAGGACCAGACAGCCTAAACAATTGTTAATAAGTCACTCAGAACACATCTGCATGAAATCAGTGGAATCCCTAAAATGTATCTGCGAGGCACAAGTGACAACAAACATCCTGGGTATTATGAAGAGACAAGGTAAGGTCTTCCATCAACTTAATCTACTCCACCCCCCGGATCCACATCTCCACAGTGCGAGGTTGGGATTGCTTCCACATAGCTGGGACACAAGTTCTGGCCCCATTCACAAGATGAATTAGCAAAGATCACTTGTAAGCTTTACGTGATAGAGGAGTAAGGTAGACGAGAAAGGCTGAGGGACCCAAAACCACGTCATAGCCAGTGATGTCACAAATTAAATCAGCTACACAACACTAAAAGGGTCTAATTTTTGCACACTCCCAAAATATATGTTTAACGGTTCCTATTTTGTCACCACAGCACCATCATAGGGGCGACGAATTGGGGTACATGGCATGAAGCACCAAAGTCACCCTATAGCATCTGGTCAAGTGCTTATAACCCACCTACAGATATTTGTTAGAGATAGAAGATTTGAGTGCAAGGGGGAAAATTCCCTCCCAAGATCCATTTCCCACTGTCTGACAAAATAAGGATCGGGGAGGCCCAGAGGATATCGCAAGCATTTGACTAGATGTGACATAGAGTGTGCCTTGCGGGAGCAGCCTGCAAGCAAAGGCGTTCAAAGTCAGTCAACGATCTCAACAGTAACTCCCATTCCTTAAAGAGGTACTGTAGTGATGAATCTGAAAGCATTCCAAAATGCTATGGGAGGATCTGTGGCACCCCCCTTCTGTGAAATAAGGAGGGGATTTTGCAAACCTGGGGAAAAATGAGGGTTCCCAACAACTAGCAACAGTAGGGATAGAGAGGAAGACAAACCAGGAGAGGAGAATGCTGAACCCAACACATGCATTGTGGCTCTTATGAAGGGGTTTGACCGATGTAATAGCAGTAGTCTCTGGTAGATCCAAGGGATACCATTTAGGGGTATTCAGCAATCATCCTTTTACAGGGACACCCAAAGCTTGTGCTGCGAGTTACAACACCAATCAACCACCACAGAAAGAAGAGCGCCTTATAGTATATCCCCGGGTCAGGGAAACCCAAGCCACCCACCGTTCCCAGTCCGGACAGAGATTGAACCCCAATACGGGCCCGTCTGTTGGCCCAGAGAAAAGATAGGAAGGTAGACCGCAACTGTCTAAGGTAAGTAGTAGGTATCCCAATTGGAAGCGTCTAGAATAAATACAATAACCTGGACAACACGGTCATCTTCAAAACACTATTACGCCCCATCCAGCTAAATGCTGGGCGATTCCAGGAATGTAGATCTGCCAAGATACGTTTCTGGATAAGTGAACATTTTAGGGAGAAAATCTTTCGAAGGTCCGCCGGTTTTAATACACCCAGGTACTGGATGACAATGTCAGCCCATTTAATGGGGAAGATTGCCCAGATGCAGGATGCTCTAGGTTCGGGAATAGAAACATTCAACAATTCAGATTTAGTGAAATTAATCTTAAAGTCTGCTTCCCATAAAAATTCAATTCCAACAGGAGATTCGGGAGTGAGATTTCTGCATTTGAGACTTAAAAGAGGAGATCGTCCACATATGCTGCAGTTTTATGATGACCGGCGCTGGATACCAAACCCTTAATGCCAGGAGAAGATTAGATAGAGCGAATATGGGGCTTCCAAAGTAAGGATAAACACAAGAGATGACATGGGGCACCCCTGTCGGGTACCTTGGAAATAGAGAAGGGTTTCGGAGATAGCCTCATTGATCGACACTACAGCAGATGCCTTAACGCAGGGGCGCCCACTATTTTTCATCTGGAGATCTACTTTTCAAATGATGAGCTCATTGAGATCTACCAACAAAAAAACACCTGCATTCAGGGGCGGGAGGGGGCGTGGGCTGCGCAGGCAGGCCCCTCGCCCACAGTGCGATCGCCTGCATTAGTGCCTGTGTTCCAGTCCAGTGCGAGCCGCAAAAATGCTGCGAGCACTATTTTTGCAGATCGCACTGGACCGCAATGCAGGCACTAATGTGCCTGCGTTCCGAGTGCAGGCGATCGCACTGTGGGCGATGCCATTGACTTCAATACAGTTCCACACCCCCTCCCGCACCTGAACACAGGGAGTCGGCCTGCTTACATTCCAGTGCATTCCAGTACATTACAGGTCCCGGCGTCCTGTCCTCCCGTGGTGCTCGTGTGGCCGACGTTGCACATGGGGTGTCCTGCACCTTTCCATCTGCAGCGTCTGACAAATTCAGCCAAGCACCACGAGAGCATAGCCGTAGCCAGCTCCTTTTGCGCCTGAGGCGGAAGTTTTTTTAATGTATTTTTTATTTTATTTTCATTATTTTAAATTTTCATAATTTTTTTTTTTTTTACTCTTGGGGGGGCTTCGGGGAAATATTAGGGACCTAAACAGACCCCTGATATTTCCCTTTTAAAATAGAAAAAGAAATTGAGGACACAAAGTCCTCAATCTCTTTTTCGGCAGTCTCTATTCTAAATGAATGGAAAGCACAGAGGCTTCCCATTCATTAAGAAAATATTTTACTATCAAGCTGTTTCTGAATGGGGAGGAGCCTCTGTACAGAGTGCTTCTCCCCATTGAGAAACTTATGAATGAACAGGAGGTGATGTAAATCACCTCCTGTTCATTCATTTATAACTGGGGACACATAGTACTATGTGTCCCCAGTTATTTACAAACACTGGAGTGATCAGCCAATCGCTCCAGTGTTTGTCCTACACAGAGGATTGGTACATACTAGACATGTACCGATCCTCTGCCGCTCGTCCACGCACAGGGGGGCTGCAACTTCTCTGGATCCCCCTCTCCAAGAAGACAGTCCATATACCCATTGCACTCAGGACCGATGCTTCATCAGATTAGAGGTGGACACAACAGGTGTCAGTGGGTGGTTTCCATCAAAGTATACAAGTCAAAAGAAGGACACCGGCACTCCAAGGCAAATCCAGTATGTCTATTTATTCACGTACTTGCATATTCAAACACTAAATACAATGTTTCGGGGTCTCACAGGATCCCCTTCATCAGGCAAACATGTGATGTGAAGTGAATAAAAACCCCCGGCTGTGGATAAACCACCCATAGGGAAGTATTTGTCAAAAAACCATGGAGAAAAGCATGGGGTCTAGGTCGAGTTACTGATCAGGGAGGAAGCATGTAAGGGCGAGGCTAGAATTAAGACCCCTGGGTATCACACTGTCCAACGTATGGATCCAAAATGCTTCCCGTTGGAGAAGGGATCTGTCATGATTTCCACCTCGGTGGGACAATGCAACATGTTCGATCACCATTCCCCGAAATTCATGAGTCTGGTGTCTCTGAGGTCCCCATGTGCAACCATGCAGCAGGTAGATCCAGGATGTTCAACCAGTTCCGTACAGAAAGCTCACCACAATCCAGAAAGGCAGCCAAGTCGGGTAGTTGATCCAGGTGAGCCAGTCTAAAGGAGCGTTCCCCGCGGCCAATATTCAGGGCAACCCCCTCTGTAAGGTACTTTCATCAACTGCAGGTGGTCAATAAGGGATTTAGAATGCGCCTGCGATAAAGAGTCTGAAGACACGCATCTGGCAGTACTACAGCCTGGGCACCATCAAAGTCCACCATACCTTTATGCTATGCCATGCAAAATCTTGTCTTTAACCCTTTCGTGGCCACGGACGTACCTAGTATGTCATTGGCAGCATGGCCCTGTAAACAGTGAAGCCGCTGGCACTGTTTACCTTTGTAAAACTGGCTGATGGCTTTACAATGGAAGTGATTGTGGTGGCTCAGCTGCTGCCATATCACTTCTATGGGCCAGTAAAGTACCCGCCCTCCCACCCGACACTTCCGATGGCTTGTCGGGTGCCAGTAGGAAGCTGGGAAGAAGAGCAGTGAACTTCCATTCACTGATTTCTTCCCTGCTCTATGGGACTGGGAGTGAGGCAGATTGTATAACTTCTGGTCCCTGAGCTGTCATTGCTTGGCTACTGAAGCTGAGATACGCAACATGCCCAGGTTCACTTCAATAGCTTTTATAAAGTGGCTTTTAAAGCATTGTCTATGGACTTTTTGGGGCACTGAATTTTGTTGCAGGTGCACATAATTTTGAACCTTGGCATGTTGTGTATCTATTTATTCATCATAACCTTATCTTTTATATTTTATAAAAAAATGGGTATTTTATTTTGTTGTGGGCACTAAAATTAACTTATTTTCACTACATTTTTGAGTTTGATAAATAGTTGGGCCAATATCGTGCAACATAAAAGTTTGAAACTGCCACCATTTTATTCTACAGGGTTTTGGCTTTCAACAAATATATAACGATTTGGGGGTTTGAAGTAACTTTCAGGCGTAAAATGTGGATTATATCATGTGTGCAAAAAATATAAAAAAGGCCTTGGCAGTGAAAGGGTTAATATTGTAAAAATTGACTCAGTGAACATGATCCAGCTCAATATGTCCAGTCGGAGGCTGGTCCAAATAGCCATTAAGGATAGCCGTGACAGCCACCTGTAGATCTGGGCCAGTGTTCGCCTCTGGAATCCCCCTCAGCGGCAAGTTATTGCGCCAATTACGATTATCAGCATCTTTTATGTGCAGTTGCATTTGGAGCAATTGCATTTTCTGCTGTTGTGAGGTTAAGTTCAAGAAGTTAGATGCGGCAGTTAACACCTTTGTCAGCTTCCTCCAGTGTCTCCAAACACTCGGCATGGTCAGAGAGATTGGACCGGACCTCTTGTAAGTCCACCTTGAGTGTAACCGACAACTGGTGAATCACAGCTTGCATATACTCCCAGGTAGGAAGCATGGACAGTAAGGAACGCAACTGCGTAGGCTCCACTAGGCCAGAGCAAGGGGACTCCGGGCAGGCAGAAAACACAATAGGAGAGGTATCCTGCAACGCATCTGGAAGGGAGCCTGATGGGGATGAAATTTCAGACTGGGAACCTTCCTCCCCCGCTGCCAGATCCAGTGAGGCTGGGATCTGCTCGGGAAATTCTGCAGCGGCGCCATAGAGGTGGGACACGTGCAAGGCTTAGGCAGGTCTAGGTCACCATAACTCGTTCCTGGCAGGGATAAGAAAGAGTCCATGTGAGCCTGCAGGGGTTCAGGGATCACCCAATTGTCTCCGCTGTTTCGTCATGTGGAACTCAGATCAACCATGTCTGTCTGCCACCATGTCCGAGCCACATTCCCTAGTACTGACTTATTTGCTGAATTTTAGCAGTGGGAATTTTTATCCCTGTGATCTTTAAACCCACTATGGCAAGTTACTATGTAACAAGCAGTCCTGTTGCAATTTAACTTAATTTCCCACACCACAAAATCTTGTACCCCAAAAATATATGAATGTATTATAGCCAGTCCTACAACTTATGCACATGTTGTTTCTTGAACCAAATACTTTAACTTTGAATAAATGTGGGACTTTAAAATGCTGATTAGATATTTTCAAAATTTGGTGTAAAAAGGAATATTATTTCTAAAGACCACTTTAGAACCTTGCAATGGAATAAACTACTCACTGCCAGAAACTGTTATTAAAACTAAGCTGAATTTTGAGCAAAAGTGAGGAAGAAACCAGACAAAAGGACTGCTACAACGCCAATCATTGTTCTACTATGCTACAATGAAGCTTGTCTCTTATGGTTATTAGGCAAGCGGTTTCTTAACCATTACTGACATTATTGCTTTTATGCTTACTAGAGATAAATTGTTATTCAGTCCACAATATTACCCTGGGATTTTCTGATGTTATGCATAAAGAACTGGTATTTATAATTTTTATTTTATTAAACATTTTTATTTTATTTTGCTTGTTCTGAATTTTTGGCTTAACATGACAAAAATCTTTTTTTTTAAATTAACAGCAAAACAGATTTTTTTTTGACAAAATTACAATTCAGTCCATTATTAAATGTTCTTCAATTATTGTGGATTTTGAGTAAACTGGGGTCCTTATTGTATTATGTGAAGAAGCTATGGGAGACACTGTGAGAAAAACTTCTTCTGATAGTAAATCTGTGCTTATTTAGCCTTTAAAGAAAGGTTTTGGTAGTTCTGTTAACATACTGGAAATTACAAGGGCACATCAAAACACTTTCACATTCATATTCAGAGCTTAAAGCCCATATCCACCTTTCTGGAGGTATTTTTTACAAAAATATGCCAGCAATGTACACCGAGTGTCCATGAAGCAGGCATATGTCTATATGAACATAGAAACTTAATTTTTTTGTTAGCGTTCCTCTTCATATCCTCATGGAAATGACTGTCTTTGTGCTCTGTGTAATTTACAACTGAGTTCTCTGTGTGTCCTCCACCCCTCATACATTAGTATTCATATTGGCAATCCCCACACAGACAGTTTATTGTGTGAATAGGCAAATCTGGTGTTTAGTGATTGTGTTACACAAAATCACAGGGAAGGAGAGGCAGCTGTTTACAGCCTGCTTTTTAATCCAAACCCTGTATCAGAATCTTGATCGGAGCAGCAGCCTGGCAAAGCAAGAAAGGGGGGAGGGAATGAACGCGTGCCCCCCTCCTGCACCATACCAGGCCACATGTCCTCAACATGGGGAGGGTGATTTGCCAGGGTGGACCTTTATTTGTAAAAAAATAAAGGCAAAGTCCTTATTTGAAAAAAAAGTTTTTTGACAATTCCTTTATTCAAAAAAAGAACCCCCCAAAAAAAGTCCATTGTTGTAACTCACAGGTAAATCATGCCATCCATTAATCATGCTAGGCAAATGCCAAGGTCTCACTAGAAAAAAAAATCCCCGCCACCAAGGCCGATCCCGATGCACACCAGCTGAAAAATGTCAGTTGTCCTCCCAAACGTCAACAAAGGGGTGAAGCGAGTGCTGACATCATGGGGTCATACAGGGGATGGAGAGCTGCCACAGAATGTAAACAAATGGGCAGAACAAGTCCTGTGACCTCACAGCTTGCTCCACCCCTTTGTTGACATTTGGGAGGAGACCTGTCTTTTGGTGCCGTGTTCTTCGGGATCGGTCATGGCGGTGGGGATTTACTTTTTTCCGCTGAGTAGGCGGCTGTCATCTATTGCTATGTTGTGGGGGTTTTTTTCAAATAAAGGACTTTTTTTAATGGTGTGGTGTGTTTATTTACTTATTTTACTGTATTTGGTAAATGAGTAGGGGTAACAACAGCCCCTTACTCATTCACAAGGGGGGCACAGGATCAAGGGGCACCCAAATTCCTATAAGTCCCCTCATCCACAGACCCCCACAACCACAGGGTCAGGGTTGTGGAGAAGAGGCCACAAATGGTTGACTTTCGTACCCGAATCACAAAAAACTTGCAGGGTTATTCACAAAAGCATGAGGGGTTTTGAGAAGGCAGGAGAAGTGAACAATCTAGGACAACATAGCTGATTTGGAAAAATTCTCTAATTCAGCTCACTTTCCAGTTCAGCTATTTTGGTCTAAATTGTTCACTTCTCCTGCCTTCTTCAAACTCTTCACGCTACAGTGAATAGCCCTTTAAATAATGAAACATCTGAAAACGAACCGAAGTTAATTTTTTGCTGGCTTTCATATCTAGTACAGAAGTAATTAATAAAAGGCTACAGATAGTGTAAAATTGCCTAAAAAACATTTAAAAAATAAAACAGTGCACACTCATGTATTTGTATACTGTATGTGCTTGATCTAATATATTCCACCTGCCACACCCTAAATTTCTCTAATCCCCCTGACAATGGGGGGATTTATCAAAACTGGAGCAGACAGAATCTGCTACTTTGCAGCCAGACAGTATAGGGAAAGCAGTGTGTTTTCAAGAGCCTACTGTTCTGTTTATTTCTATGGACTGTATAAAGGGATGAGCTGGTGCTCACAAAACATAGAATAAATGCTCAAATCAAATTTGATTTTCATAACTGTTAGTAACTTCCACTTGGGCTTATTTAAAATACATTTACTAAAACATTTGAAATAACTAAAATTAGATGAAATTTGTATTTTGGTCACAGGAGATGTGCCTCTGTGTACAAAATAATTTAGCACAAACAAGGCTGCAAAGAAGTAAAATTAGCATTAGAAGAAGTTGAAAATATACTTCAAATACAAAGAGAGTTAATCTTAGAATGCCTTTAGTTCTGTTACAGTTATTTTTGGTTTGAAGGACATTTTCTTTTGAGCTATAAATTATTATTGAAGTCAAAAGGGTGTATACAAGTTGCAAGAAAAGCAGAATACACAGTATTTTTCATATTAAAACAATTAAACAGGGGTAAGGTACAAATGGGATGGAGCAAGCCAAACAGAAATTGGGCATATGTGCAGTATGGAAGATAAGGCTTATGTGTAGTATGGTACATCTGATATACAGGGGTTGATTTACTAACCTTATAAACACACCACAAACGTGTATACACCTCTGCAGTGTGTTCCCTCCCAGCATGATCTATGGGTGGAATCTAAACACCTTTGTAATGTGTACACACCCAGCAGGTGTGTTGTGCAAAGCCCTGAAGGAATTCCAAGGTGATGTTGGGTAAATTAGCTCTATGTTGTGTTGCTTGCGTTGATGAATGCAAGGAATGTAAATGCATGAGCTAACCATTTTTGTCTAAACTGTGAAGCAGCATTATATATGCATCATGTGCATGATTTTTCCATATATGGCATTAGTGGAAATATGCTTTTAGAGACTTTTTGGTTGATAAATACGTTTTGCTGTGTGAAAATCACACACACCTGGTGTGTGTGTGTGTTTAGGTTAGTAAATCACCCCCACTGAGTCAAGTACCAGAGGTAGCTAGTATAGAGCAATGATCAAGTTCAATTAGGCAAAAGTGCTTCACATGTTACTAGGGGACAGCCAGTAGTGTGAAAGAGGGGTATGGTTAGCAGGTTAAATCACTTGAATGGTGCATTTTTTGTGGGTGAGCCACCGGGACCAATTTGATTTAGTCAAATAGTCAAATACTATGTAACTATGTATGATTTGAATTTGCTCCATGTACAGTTACATTTTGCACATAGATATTTAAATTGCAGAGCAGGATTAGAACAGGATTAAGAAAAGAGAGAATGGCAGTTAGGATGTCTCTTCTTGTTAGAAGTGTCCAGCTTCCCCTCCAAAATGTCATTAAAATCACTACAAAGAATGAGGGAACCTTTGTGCATAGTGGAAATGTTATGCCTCAAAGTGTTGAGAAAGTTCTTATGATTTGTGTTAGGGGCATATGCATTCACTATGGTGATTATATGATTATTAAAGGCGGCCACTAGAATAATGTATCTGCCATTCATGTCTAACTCCCTTGCATTTTTTGTCAGAATTGGCAAATAAATACTGCATAAATGCTCAGGAGTTGCACCTGGGTGGGAGGTTAACACTTTTAAAATGAGTTTCTTGGACACAGAGTATGCCACATTTTAGAGAGGAAACCTCCTTCCATAACATGGAGCATTAAAGTACCTTGGCATTTAGTGAGCTACTCTTAAGTGACATAGAGTGCCTGTGAGGAAGGGTGGAGGTGTTGCAGTGGCCCCCAAGGGTAAAGGAAAAACCATGTAGGCACAAGTAAATACATTACAATAGTAAACCAATGATTGCAGTATAAGCAATAGAACGTACTCTTCGGAGAAGCAGCAAGTAGAACATAGGTAACATGTAACAACAAAGAGCATAGACAAATAAACAAAAAGTACAAAAACATAAACATAATTTGAAAAAAGTCCAACAACATGTGCTTAGCACACCTCTAAGTGGGGGAATGGATAGAAAAGGTGTTTTAACGTGAGGTAGGGAATCCAGCAGGGCAGGTTAAATATTACTTAATGGCATGAGGAGTAAGTGGATGAGCTCAGTGGTGACCGTCAGACGGATACTCAGGTTGTGATCCAATCTGTTGCAATATGAGGGAGCAGAGTTTGCTTGGGTACAGGTTTTGGAGGGACATTAGAAATGCCCCAGCTCTGCAGCATTGTAGCACCATCACCAGGGGTGAGGATAGCAAACACTTGACTCCTGGTAAGAAATCAGGAGTTTTGTGGGAAATCCCCATCTGTATGGGATTTTCTTCTCCCTGAGAGCTGTAGAGATGAGGTGAAATTCCCTACGACGTTGTGTGGTGGCCGCAGAGATGTCAGCATA
The DNA here is from genome assembly GCF_000935625.1 of Nanorana parkeri. Classification (NCBI taxonomy): domain Eukaryota; kingdom Metazoa; phylum Chordata; class Amphibia; order Anura; family Dicroglossidae; genus Nanorana; species Nanorana parkeri. The sequence goes on from NW_017307013.1 coordinate 422,501, forward strand.
GAGAGTGATGTGTGCATATAGATCAGGGAGCAAGGACTTTTTCCTGGTCACATGTTAAAGTTTTTCCTTATGTGGAAAAAATTATCCCTAGCTTAAATGTCCCTGTGGGTTGAAGCAGGAAGGTGTTTTGGTTTAACCACTTGCTGACCAGGTGTTTAGACCCCCTTCCTGGCCAGGCCAATGCTGCAGTACGTTGACTGACATTTATTCCATCATGCAATACTGTACTGCGGGTTTTATTTTTTACTTTTTTTGAAATTACTGAAAATTTAGAAAAAATAAGTTTTTTTACATTATGTTAGGAAACAATTATTATTACCCAATTTTTTGGTAAAATATAAAAGACGAGGTCACGTCGGGTAAATAGACACCAAACATGTCAAGCTTAAAAATTACGTGCAGCCGCGAGATCGCAAAAAACTACCATACCCAAAATTGGCCTATAGGCGACGCTTTAAAAGCTTTTACAGCTCAACAGTTTAGTGTTATCAGTGAGTGATGGACCTAGAATTATTGCTCTAACTGCGACGTTCACGGCGATATGTAACATGTTCACTATGTTGCCCTGAGGTAGGGACCCTGCGTGGCCCTGAAATGTTGGCTTTATGATGCTTGTGACAATTCAATAAAAGTACTTATAATTCTCGCACATATCATCGAGTGCTGGTGACTTCAATTATGGACTCCATCTGACATGGCGCCATCCATTTTGTCACTTCCAACAAACTTCCGTGAATGTCTATACGCTGTATGGCGTGCATGTGACTTTTTGATAATGATCTTCAGATCCATGAGACAAGAAAAAATCAGTGAGCTTCTTGGCTCCTTTTCCTTTGTTCTTCTTTACCTTTGACCTGAAGGGGGGGGTTGAGAGCCCAGACAGGTTAGGAAAATGAGATGATTTTAGCTTTGTGACATGGCATGCTGTTCTGCTGGAAGTAGCCATCAGGAGATAGGTATACTGTAGTCATACAAGGATGGACATGGTTAGCAACAATGCTCAGGTAGGCTGTTGCATTTAAACAATGCCCAGTTGGTACTAAGGGGCCCAAAGTGTGCCAAGAAAATATCCCCCACAATATTACACCACCACCACTAGCCTGAAACATTTACAGTATACAACACCGGGTGCATCTGTGCTTTAATGATGTTTACACCAAATTCTGACATGACCATCTGAATGTTGCAGTATAAAACACACCAGGCAATGTTTTTCCAATCTTTTATTGTCCAATTTGGGTGAGCCCTTGTGAATTGTAGCTTCATTGTCCTGTTCTTAGCTGACAGGAGTGGCACCTGGTGTGGTGTTCTGCTGCTGTAGCCCACCTGCATTAAGGTTTGTATTTTGAGCATAAATAAATGCTCTTCTGCATAATTCAGTTGTAACAATTGGTTATTTGAGTAACTGTTGCTGTCATATCAGCTTGGACCAGTGTGGGCATTCTTCTCTGACCTCTGGCATTGACAAGGCATTTTTGCCCAGAGACCATTTAGACAGTTCTATATTAAATCTAGAGATGGTTGTGCAAAAAAATGCATATAGATCAGCAGTTTCTGAAATACTCAGACCAGCCTGTCTGGCACTAACAATGATGCCAGTGGCAGATAACTAAAAATGTTCATCTCCTCATCTTTTGTGTCTTGTCAATATTGTAAGTCTTGTGACAAAATCCAAGGCAATTTTTATTTCCATAAAAAAATGTGCCTCATCTCACACTCTTTAAATGCAGCCTACTAAAAAGGCAAACATTTGTTTGTGAAATATTTCTGTCTTGTGTCTCAAACATAATCCAATTTGTATTTCTAGATATAGATTTTACTCATCAAATGTGACCTGTTAAAAAGGTTTACATGTGTTTGTGTAATATTTATGACTTTAGTCTCAGACATAATCCAAGGCAATTTTAATTTCTAGATTTCCTCTTCTAAGAATGCCTAACAAAGAGGCTTACATGTTGTGCAGTGTGTCTCTGTAAAATGTATTTTTATTTTAGCTTCAGACATAATCTAATTTGTCTTCCTCTATCAAAACATGCTTCATCTTTCCCTCTTCAAGTATGTCCTACAAAAAAAGGTTTACATGCTGTGTGCTCCTGTGCACCTGCAATATTTCTGCCCCTTGGCACTGATATAATCTGCTGTAATGTTTATTTGAGGTGTATTTAAAACCTGCCTTCTCTCTCTCTCTCTACCTCTCTCTACCTCTCTTGTTTATCCTTTGTTGGTCTTTTTTCAAAATTTACATCTGGATCTTCAGTCACCGGAAACCTCATCCTCCTCTTTAGTTTTACCATATAGTGAAAGACATGCACTGACAACTAGTTCAACCCACTGAGTAAGGTAAACAAGATTAGATTGCATTGAAATATGAATTCTTAAAAACTTTTTCATTGTTACCAACCCAATAACAGCCAAAAATTAAAAATACAAAAATACAAGAGCATAATTAGACCTCTAAAAAAAAATCGCATTTAGCCTTTGCCTTTCTAGGCAAATGTTGGCTATTTAAAGTGTTTAAATACATTTGTGCTAAAAAACTATAGGTTTCCATTGCTGATATTTTTTAAAATGCTAGTCACCTGTTGTCATGCTAAACCAATACAGTCAAGATTTCTGAATCTCTATGAAGGTCAGAAGATCTGGTTTCACCTGCTGACTCACAAATGTTCGATGCCAAAGAAAGCCAGTAAGTATTTTATTGCGTTCTCTTGGCGATATTTTATTTAATATTAAAATGTAACTTTTTGGTAAAAAAAATAAAATTGCTCAAAATTATTTTTTAAATCCAAGTTTATTTTTTAATTATCCTACCATATATCCCTTCTTTTTCTATCCCCATGCCATATATACAGTATATTTAAATCTAACAAATGATTTATTTTCCCTTTTGTTTTTGCCAGGGCATACAGCAGAGCACTAATGCACTTCAGCTCTCTCACTGTGCACAGGTAGTCAGTCTGAAGGAAAGCATAGATATGCTGATGGTCTTTGACCCAGACTAGCTGCTGTGGAGCCAGGTTATGTCTTCATTCATGCACGGTAACCTTTCCCCTATCCAAGTGAGCAACTTCTAGTAGACAATTCCCAGTGAGCTTATTTTAATCTAGCCCAGAGAGAAGCCTAGGACTATGAGAATTTAAAAGCAGAAATTATGCGGTGTCTTGAGGATCCAATTTCTGTGCAAACACAATGTAAATTTATCAAGTGGTAAAGTCACCCTGCTCACAAATGCATGACCATATCCACCTTGTAAAGAAATGGTTAAGCACAGAGGTAATTTTGGTACCCCACAGGGTACTTTCTAAGATGTCTAGCTGTAAGACCAGAGTGGTGGGTGAGCCAGGCAAATCCAAAGTGCACAGTAGTTGATAGAGGTGGTCATGTGGTAACTAGCAGAAAATAGGGACAATAAAATGCTAAAGGGGTGATACAGAGAGGTCACTGAAAGCCATAAGATGTTCTGGGAATCTGTGGAAAAAGTGGACACTGATAAAGTAGAGGAGCCAAAAAAGTATTTTCCACTCCTGAGGGTCCTTTGTGCATAGAAATTTGCATCAGCAAGATGCAGGCAGTGTTCAATGTCATCACCCTGACAGGTTTAAGTGCAAACTCAAAGAAATGCATTATAGGTCTTAAAGAAGCATGGTACCTTGGATAGACTATAGGTTGAGCTGAAAACCTCAGATTCACAAAGTACAGGCAATCAGGTATGGGTCCCTGCTGGTCATGAACAAACAGGTCACTGTTTCCTGACCATCAAAGAGTATTATTGGAGATTTTTTCGAATTCTGCCGCAACAGCAGCATTTTTAATAGTTTAAAGCAAAAAAAATTGTCATGTGGGGCCAAGATTTTGATCTGGTGGCTAATCTGAGCAGAAAAATGGCATCTGTGCAGAAAAATGACAAAATTGTGACGCAGAAGTGCCCAGTGATCAAATGGTCACTGAAAGCTGATCCCTACATTGACACTTTCATCTCATTATGGGCCATTCTCCTCTATGATCCATAAGGAATTGGAAGTTTACTGCTTGTCAAAGAGTGGAGGTCCACTCCAAACTGTTGCTGATCTGTTATTATGTTAAGTGCACAAAAAGCCTTTATGTGATGCAACAACATATACATGAAAATTTGCAGCACTGTTTGTAATTTTATTTCAAATCAAACAGACCAGCAGTGGTTAGCCTGTACGATCAGAAAGCTGGTGACCATAACTGATTACCACTGCTGGAATGTTTGATATTAAAGAAAATGACATGAGGTGCTTCAGTTTTTTTACTTCCCGTGGGGTGCTTGGGCTATGCTGCCAAATTAATAGATCAATTTACAACTTTTTGTCTATGGATTTTTTTATAAATGAAATGAACCTTTGCTTATGATTACAAATTACATGCATACGCTATATAAATTTGCTCTCACTGAGCCTCACTTTTCTGTATGCGTTTTTTGGTTTAGATGGCCTATTTATTTTGTTCACTTCTCCCATGTTTTTTTTTTTCTTTTGTCCCAATTAAATTAATCAATTTTACATTGAAAACTGTGTTGTGCGGGTCCTCCCCAAGGTTACACTATCGCTCCCATGCAACAGTGACATCAAGGTCACAAGCTGAATTAGAGCTCTGGATTGCCAAGGCAATCGAGCAGCGATTTAAACATGTGTCTGAGTTTTCACTGAATAGATTCTGTAAAGTGACATTTAAGCAGATTGCCATCAAAGAAGTGTGGTCACACTGCTAAATCAGAACAAGATTTATAAGTATAACTGAAACATTTAACTAGAATGTGACAAGAAGTGGTAACCACAATTTTACTTGCAACAAGTCTTGTTGCACATGATCCAGGTGTCAAGCAGAATTCCAGCCAAGATATGCCCATTAAAAGATAAAACATAATTGTCCATTAAAGTATAAAATTAAAAATAGCTTTTGCTGTAATACTCACCTCCAATTCAGGGCTGCCCCCTGTAGTACTATTATGCTACTAGATGTCCTCAGTCTGCCAGGTTGAAAGTTGGCCAGGGTAATTCCAGGCATTCTATGTCAAGGCTTTAATGACCCTGTCACCTGAGGCAATGTCATAATGAGGCCTGGCCCCAGAGTATTACTGTACAGCACATCATTGCTTGAGGGTTGTTTAGTGCAACAGTATGACTCCATCTAGAATAATAGGGAACTACAGTTCCCTATAGCATAATGATAGTACTAGAAGCTAAACGGACCAGCAGGGGAGCAAAGGAAGGCGAGAATCCACTTACAGGTGGAACTCGAACAATTAGAATATCGTGCAAAAGTTCATTTATTTCACTAATGCAACTTAAAGGAGAACTATTGGGTTAAGGCTTTTCCCCATAGTTCTCCTTAGGGTAACGGGAGGACACAAACTAGCGTCCTCCCATCACCCTAGGCTCAGTATAGCGTGAGCTGTAGCTCGTGCTATACTGAGACGCTGCAGTATACCGCGAGCTGCTGCTCGCTGTATACTGAGACGCCGCAGCTGAAGCTGATCCCGACAATAGGCGGATCCGCTGAAGCGGATCCGCCCAGCTGTGTGACTGACAGCTGGCTCTGCCTATCTAGAGGCAGAGCCAGCTGTATCCGCCCAGTGATTTGTCATAATTGTGATGATTATGGCTTACAGCTCATGAAAACCCCAAATCCACAATCTCAGAAAATTAGAATATTGCATGCAATCAATAAAACAAGGAAACCTCTGAAAAGTATAAGCATGCATATGTACTCAGTACTTGGTGTGGGGCCCCTTTTGCAGCAATTACTGCCTCAATGCGGCGTGGCATGGAAGCTATCAGCCTGTGGCACTGCTGAGGTGTTATGGAAGACCAGGATGCTTCAATAGCGGCCTTCAGATTGACAAGAGGAATACGACATTTAAAGCCCATATCCAGGATCCGTCTGTGTGTGGTGCCTCTTGATGCACTGATTCCAGCCTCAGTCCACTCCTTGTGAAAGTCCCCAACACTTTTAAATGGCCTTTTCAGGAGTTTCACCTGTATGTGGAAAAAGCCATCAGAGCAAACCAAAAGCTTTGCCCTGCATGGGTGGAGCATAGGCTTACTTTAAAGCAGAACTAAATTAGTTTTTAATGCAAACACTCTAAATTGAAAGCCAAAACAGTGCATGCAATGCGCATCTGCAAAAATATCTTTGAGCTTTTCTGGACGGTATCTTAACTGATGTAAAGTTGCAGTGCAGAACCTGCAATTTTCTCTGACATCCTGGCTTTGGCTCTGCTGGCTGAACACCCAAAAGGTCTAGACTTTGCACACTTTCCACATCTCCTTCTTAGTATGTAATTATGTATCCTATATTTGAACAAGGGGCAGAGACAATCACTACACAGAACAGTGTGGCTATTCTCAGTCCTGTCCTGTGTCCACCCTTCTCATTTGTGGACAACTGCATGTTTTATAACAACAAGTACCTGATTTAAAAAATCCAAAAAGAGGAAGGATTGGGTGAGGATACAGGCCCTATTACATGCCCAGTTCCTCGCAAGTAATACTGCAGGTAAATTATTGAGAGGGCATTAATTATCACTATCCACAAAAATACTCCTTCATCATCTACCACTAATGTTAATGAATAGACTCTACAAGATGAAATATGGATAATGCAAAATGTAAAACAGGTTTGCAAGTAGGCATGCATGCACAATTTCTAACTTTAATATATATCTAGAGATATATATCAGATGCTTTGTAAACGCTTCCTAAAGCTAAGGCTGCTTAGACTAGCAATTTCAAACAAAGCACAAGCAATGCCCATATGTTTAAGGCCTTTACGTAAAACTGCTTTTTATTAGGGGGAAATTGCTGAACAAACATACAGACCCACAAGAGAAACAGATATATGCTTCCAAGGAAATTGAATCAAGTAGAATTAGAACAGACTGTCAAATATACTGGAGCAAAGCCCTTGGCTATAAACTTGATTTCTATTGTTAGAATCACTGACAAATAAAAATGATTCTTTAAATCTAAGCCTCTAACTGGTAGAGGGTCACTTACTTGGCAGAACCTTGTACCAGCATCTCTGAATTGCAGTAATACACCTCAGTCTGTGCCCACAAATTTGTTTGTGACACTACACTTGCATTAAAACTGCAATTGCAGTTTTCCTTGCTGTCACATAGCTTAATGCTGTGTTTTAATTGAGGCGTTCCATGGCACCAATTACACAGCATTATGTAATATGGTGTACAATTCTGAGATGCAGCTGTATGTATGTATGTATGTATGTATGTGTATATATATATATAGATATTTGTGTAAGGAGTCCACTTCACATGAGGATTACTATGTGACAGGACCTGAGGTGTGCCATGGTCCGGGTGGTCAGTAATGCCAATAAGGGGGCATACTCTGATAGTGTGAAGAGTGAAATGAGGTGAACTCCTGACTGTAAAGGCCCAAGGGACGGGTGGGAGGGTTGCTCTGAAGACCTCCCGTCCCACACGGCCTGACCAGCGATGCTTTTAAGAGAGGTAAGGAGGCGCAGACTCCTCCCACAAATTCAGGCTAACCCATTAGCCTTCCAACATATATATATATATATATATGACAAATAGCACCTTGTGCCAAACCCTGTGTAGCTCAAGCACTGTAAGTGTTACCCTCTGAATGTGTCAAATTATAATGAATGTGCTGCGCTTCATCTACAACAATAAATAAATAAACAAATCTCTATAATAAATAAATGCTAAATCATACATGCAATCACAATTGCTGTTCTTGTAAATAATATCCCTCTGGAAAGTTAAATCATATATTCTGTGTTCAGATGTGCACAAATGTGGAATCACACGTATAAAGTTTTCAAGATTTGTGCACCACACTCTTTATCCTTCCACTGTGAATGTTCTTTATACAAAGTCCATACATCAACTCCAATTATCACCCAGGTGCTCCCCCTCTCAGTGGGCCGCTCACCCTATAAGTAGACCTAAGCAGTAGACCTAAGTCTAAAATCACTTTATAGGATCTCCAATCGATCTTATTCAAAGGCCATCTCTCCACAATCGTTGCACAGAAAATTGTCATGATGTATTATTTAGCACCTATTTATTATAGAGATTTGTTTATTTATGTATTGTTCTAGATGAAGCGCAGCACATTCCTTATAATTTGACATATATATTATATTAATCATACATTTTATAAAAAACATAAGTGTAAGTTTTATATGTATGCCACCACCAGCTGTTCTAGTGCAAAAATTTGAGCTGGCTCACCTATTAGGTTAAGCAAACCTATGGATTATTCCATGTATAAATATATCAATAAAACCTGACATTGGTTCTAACCCTTGACCAGTGTATTGAAATATAAACAGCCCACTGTATTTTGTTATTAAACAAACTGCTCTAGGTTTTACAGTAACTATTTATCTGCATGTAGATGTAACTCAGATGCTGTAGCTGCTGCACAGTTAAAGGCATGCTGTGCTAGAATATTTATATTTGTTTATGACCAAAATGTCTTAGAGAGCAGACTGTTACCGCTGATATCTATTGGGTTCAGTTGCTGGACACTGTATGCTCCTGCACAATAGTATAAATAAAATACTTCAGTTTTATAGATTCACCCACATGTATTACCTTGATGTTTTATTTAGAAAGATAGATAGAAGAATTGCTGAAAGTAGACAGATCCTAAGAAGAGTATGTTCAGAATGAAACATCCAGAAACACACAAGCAGGATTATTCTTTTTGCTTCTAACAGTAAACTGCTGTGTAAGAGAAACTATGTAAGCAACGAAACTTCAGTGAATTAGTTATGGCATTGCCTCTGTTTCCCAATGTGCACAAGATCAAAATAACTTTGTCCTTTGTAAGGATTTAATATGCATGCAGATGAGGACATAGCTCATTTAGCTGAGGTGTTTCTACTAGAAACAATTACTTGAAATCAAGGCAGCCTAGTAACAAAACACCTAATTGAGAACTACTGGCCAAAAATTGTAGGCACCATCTTCTGCTAAACGTCAAAGCAAAATTAGATTTTTTAGAAGGTGCCATCCTCCCCCCTTCACTCATTTCCAGAAGGTATTTTTTTTAAACTTCCCTTCGTATATACTGTACCTTTTTACTGATGCCTTTTGATTTGTCAGGTGACATTTTTGAGTTATCTTCCACTTATCCCTGTGGTGGAAGTGGGTGGTCTTCAATACTGCAAAGAGTGGCACTGACATTATAATGTCAGTGCGCCTCCTTGCAGTATTTTACTGTTATCCCAGGCCTGGGCTCACAGAAAGCGGGTTGAACAATGTCTACTGTCATTCATAGTTGAAAAGGACCAATGGTGGAGTGAAGTTCCTGAAGGAGAGAGCGCTGAAGAAAGGTGAGTATTGCAAAAAGAGCTTCATTTTTTATTTTTTTTAAAGATGGACAAATGTAGTAATAAAGAAATATAAAATGGGGTTCTACATTTCTCGTCTATTACACAACAACCCAATCAATCTATTCCAGTCCAAGGCAGAACAGAATACCATGCTTTCAAATGGTGGTTAAAAGCGAGAAAGGGGTTGGCATTTTTTGAAGAAACAAGTCATTTCAAGGATTACTTTTCACTTCACCTAATACAAGAAATGCACAAAGTTGTATGCATGCACAACAGATATGATCAACATTGATTTACTAAAAGCTTAATAAATTAATCAGAGAGTTAATGCAGCTAACTGTAGTTTGGTGGCACACTACAGCTATAAAATTACAAAACTGTTAAACTATAAAATCTTTGGATTTTCATAAACAACAATTTAAAGCTACGCCTACATTTTAACAGACAGTTAATGTTTATGAATAATCCATATATATGTTTATGAATAATCCATCTTTTTAAAATGTGGGGAGTATTGATGAGCAGCCAAGTGAAATGGCTGCATTTCAACTTGACCCTGCAACACCAAGCAATGTAGCTTATAATAAAAAAAAACTATTAGTAAATGCTTGCCCTTGTGCCAAACATCCCAGGACTCTTGTAGCCCCTTATGCTAATAGAGAGGAAAACAGTAAGATCAAAATACTCAAGGAACACTAAAAGAGCCTCAACAGTGTTAGCCCATGGGTCCATTATGGTGGCATTTCCAGAAAAATGTGACCTTGCTTGCAGCTCTCAATCAAAAACTTGTAGTTCTCTTAAAAACAAATGCTCCCAATTGTATCATGTGCCAAAAGCAAGAACACAGGCTTAAGGGATGCTGCACTTTTAAAAATAACTCTTTGTTCAGCTGCTCCCTCATCCAGCTTGAGCTCTGATGTTCAGTGGAATGCAAGTAGCTAACATTAAATGAAATTGCGGTAGTTATATTTAATAAAAATAAATGAATGATATATAAATTGATACAGGACTGGATTAGTTTTGTATCTCCTATATGTGTCTGAGGTTCAGCCAAATTGTATTTATCATTAGGGGTATAAACTAATTTCTGTGTTAAAGAAAATGCAGCAAATTAATGAGAGAGGGGGCATGTGTGCAGATACAAATCACTAATTCCATTAGTAAATAATCTCTCTACATTCCTCAAGGTCTAGCACTGGTTCTGAATAAAGCCACTTCAATGCCATGTCTACATATCTCCTAGGTTTGCTATTTAGAATGTAAATCTTAGAGAGAGAAATTTCCATATCCATATCTTGATCTATATCTTGGCTGTCCTTCCTTCCATATGCACTGCTTAACATTCTCCCTCTTAACTCTGCTGTGTTTACACCTACAGTAACCAATTAACAACAAGGTGCTTCCTCATCTCTGGAATATTATTATCCAATATTATTGAGCCACCAAAGAGCAAGACACCACACCCCTAATAAACCAATTCGACAGCAAAATATGAAAAATATAAGACTTTTAAGGTATCAAAATCAGGGATGAGGGACATAAACTTACATTGTATAAATATATTTAGTACAAAGAATAGTAAAAGTGAACATACATACTAAAATGAATAAAAATCCCGGACCAACTAGGATATACTTCAGTAACAGCATCCTGTATAATGTATTTGTACTTGTACCCCGCCATAACACCTCCGTGGACCCCTTCCATACATTATGTTTTAAAATGGCTCAATAGAATATTTAAAACTCCCTATAAAAATCAGGGTTCCCAGCAGCCTTTGTTAAGTGTGTGTTTGAGGAGGCGTGGATTAGTAAGGGAATGATCACAGACCATAGGGAAAGCTACATGTTGGTGGAAATGCTGGTGTTGATTGCTGAAAACATCTATTTACAGTATATTTACATGAAGTCACAGGCACACTAAAAATGTGTTTTTTATTGGTAAAGCAATAGCAGATCTAGATCAGGTTATGGTCATTGCTAAAAATGTCCATATTTCTATTGAGTCACAGACACAAAGGGGGTGATTTATATATAATATCTTTGAAAGTTACTCTTGTGTAAATATATGCACAACCATTCTTTTGTTCGTTTTTTTAAATGTTTATAAGTGTATTCAATTGAAATGTTAATTTTGTAATATCGCATTGTTCATTTGTGCATGTATTTGTGCATATATTCGTACAAAAAAATCGCACAAGGAGAATAGTACACAGATACTTGCAGGGAACGAACAGCCCTGCAAATTCTTCATCAGCTTCTTTGGGGGCCCCTAGGTCACATTAGTGGGTCTTAGAGACCACTGTGCTATCACATAGGGGGGTTTCTTAGCCCCTTATGTGATAACAATAAAGTTGGGCATAGATGAGGTGGTGTGTACGTGGATAGAGAACTGGCTACGGGAACGTGTCCAGAGGGTATCTGTAAATGGCACCTTTTCAGACTGGGCTAGTGTAATGAGCGGTGTGCCTCAGGGTTCTGTGCTGGGTCCCATATTGTTCAACTTATTTATTAATGACATCGGGGAGGGTGTTAAGAGCGATATTTCCGTGTTTGCGGATGACACCAAAATAGGGAGGGTAATAGACACGGACTTAGACACTATAACATTACAGGAGGACCTGGATAAAATAGGGGAGTGGGCATTAATGTGGCAGATGAGGTTTAATGTCGATAAATGCAAAGTAATGCACTTTGGAATTAAAAATAAACAAATGGGTTATACAATTATGGGTATGCCGCTGGGGAAGTCAGAAATGGAGAAGGATTTGGGGGTCATTGTAGACCACAAACTGAAAGGTAGTTTGCAG
>NW_017307013.1:439047-471843 GCF_000935625.1 Nanorana parkeri
AGGTTTAATGTCGATAAATGCAAAGTAATGCACTTTGGAATTAAAAATAAACAAATGGGTTATACAATTATGGGTATGCCGCTGGGGAAGTCAGAAATGGAGAAGGATTTGGGGGTCATTGTAGACCACAAACTGAAAGGTAGTTTGCAGTGCCAGGCTGCTGTAAACAAAGCTAGCAGGGTCTTGTCCTGTATTAAAAAGGGGATGTATTGCAGGGACAAGTCTATAATTTTGACAATTTATAGATCATTGGTTCGACCTCATCTGGAGTACGCGGTCCAGTTCTGGTCACCAGTACTAAGAAAAGATGTCCTTGAGTTGGAAAAAGTCCAGCGGAGGGCAACCAAACTAATTAGGGGTATGGAGGACCAGAGCTACGAGACAAGGCTACTAAATTTAAACATGTTCACATTAGAGGTGAGGAGATTAAGGGGGGATATGATTTCCATGTACAAAATGTTTAATGGTGGTAGCAACATTAGCGATAAACTGTTTAAAATTAACTCCGTTACAAAAACTAGAGGCCATCACCTAAAATTGGTGGAAAAAAAATTCCAGCACAAGGGGCGAAGGGGGTTCTTCACAGTAAGATCAGTTAGGGTCTGGAACTCACTGCCACAGGCGGTGATTTCAGCAAATAATGTGGAATTGTTCAAGAAACTTTTGGACGATTTCTTAAGGGACCGTAATATACAGGGGTACAGGTACTCCTAGAATGAGATCCTAATAGGTTGGACTTGATGGACTAATGTCTTTATTCAACCTCAAATACTATGTAACTATGTAAGTGGGAAAAAAATGAAAGTTGCACAACATTTTTTAAAGTCACACATGAAGAAAAACACAATTTTGTTAAAAGTCCCCACCCATACATACACGCATGCAAACATGCGTCAGGTGCGCGTACATAGGAAAACAACGATTGTGCCCATTACGCTGCACATGTTACATATCGCCACAAACGGCGCAGTGAGCGCAATAATTTGCAGGTGCGCGCAATTTTAAAGCTTGACATGTTTGGTGTCTATTTACGTGACCCCGTCTTTTATATTTTACCAAAACATTGGGTAGTAATAATTGTATTATAACATATAATGTAAAAAAAAAACTTTTTTGTTTAAAAATTTTCAGTACTTTTTCCTTAATATGGTAAAAAAGTAAAACCCCAGCGGTGATTAAGTACCACCAAAAGAAAGATCTATCTGTCCCCCAAAAATAGTATAAAATTCATTTCAGTACAGTGTTGCATGACGTAATAAATGTTAGTTAAAGTACCACAGCGTTGAATACTGAATAATGGCCTGGACAGGAAGGGGGTGTAAACACCTGGTCAGCAAGTGGTTAAAAGCATCTTCCAAGCTTGCAACTGAATACATATCATAAGTTTTGTGAGTGACCCATGAATTAAACCCAGCCTATTTTGCTGACCCCTGTACATAAGCACCTCAATGCGCAGAAGGATGTAATTCCTCATCTAAAAAAGAAGTGTGAAATTAATTTACTGATGAACAATAAAGCTGAAAAAGCATGTAGAGGTTTGAACCCCAGAAGAGTAACATCACAGCTTTTTCTTGAAAACTTTGGTTTATTATTTGTATTATTTCACATAAACCAAGAACAAAAATGTTCAATAATGCTTTAAAATGGCAAGTGAAATATAAATATCTAATTTCCTCTCTAAAATTCACATATTAGCAGATAATAAGGAAATTGCCAACTAATTATCTCCTCATTTAGAACAATTATACATCAGCTTCCATGACCTTCACTGAATGGTTACTAGTTATGGTATCACATGCAATCAAATCATTCTCACTGAATAAAAAGCAGCCACCACCCCTAACTTGTGTGGTGTATTCTAGTGGAAAGACATTTTAAAAAATTATCTTAGATAAACCAACACCGGTCAGAGTTCCCAGAATTTTAAGAGGAATGTCCGGGAGACACTCTCTGACAATCAGATACTCAGAAGGTTCAGGCTTTCCCATGTGGCCGTCCTGGATATATACCAGCGCATAACTAATGAACAGACAACTAGATTAATAAATACTTATTCATTAGCATAATAAAACATACTGGAGCTCTTCTGCAATAATCTAAGAAGCACATTGTAACACAAATAAAACTTTATTGAGTACCATTTGAGGACCTTTTATATATATATATATATATATTTACGCATATATTGTATATATAACTAAGAAAAGATCAAATAAATCCAAAAACAAATTAAACTTGGTGAAGAGAAGAGTGCCATAGAGGAGAATAAGGCATCTTTGTGGAGCTGGGAGAGTTGCCACAGGAAGGCCGTACAAAAATCTGTACATTAAACACGTTAAATAATGATGCAGCAATATGACTTACTCATCCAATGAGAGTGAGAATGAGAATCCTCTGAACTTTTAGCCTGCTGTGCCTCCAAAGCTTTGCTCCCAGGAAACAAGTCTGCCATGGGGATTCCCAGATCGTGTGCAAGCCACAATTGCTTACACAATAACAAATTAGGTAACGTCTGGCTGAGAGTCCTATCTATGTTGTCCAAACTACATATAATACTGCTGTGGAATTCCAGCTGGCTGTCTCGTATTTCTTAAAGCAGACCAATTACGTCCCTATTTTGGTCCGTGTTCTGCTGATGGTATTCCTGCAACAACTCTTATGACCCTCGGCTACTGCTGAAAGTGGCACCGCCACTTTGGGACTGCAGACCAGTGTTGTCCAGTTATGAGGCAAGTGCAGAGACCTGTGCAGTACCAGGTGTGGTTGTGTCTGTTGTGAGATTCACTGACACCAGTGTAATATATTCAGTTTCTTCCTCAATAGGAACCCGTAACACCTGTAATGCAATCATGAAAAAAAGAGATTAGATCCAAGTTAATGAATACATGAGTAATGAATAAACATTGCTTCCATGCAATCTCAAGTGGATTGTCAATTGTTTAACAATATTAAGCCATGATTTATGTAACTGGTAACATGGCTGAATCATATTTATTATCTTGGGTGTTTTGGGGAGACAATTTGAAAATATTGCCTTAACCAATTCCATCAAGTTCAATTTGTATGGAATATAAAAATATCTGTACCTAGTTTATATTGGGCAATTCAGTAGCACAGTATGAGGCACACTGCACGTCCTGGCCTATGTGTGCAACAATCAATATCATTTGCTGCTAATTTTGGGCCAGGCCAGTAGTGCAGGAGGTTACAATCCTAGACTCAGATTACTTGCGCTCCTTGCAACCTTTTCTGACAATAAAATGGCCAAAATTAGCAGAAATTGACAATGAACAGTTGTGTTTCATTGATATCTGAAGGATGATACTTACTGGTGTAAGTGGATCCCTCACACTCCACACCTGACTATCAGGGTTGTGACCATGGAACTATTGGAGGCCTGATAAATCGCGTAAGTTTTGAATTGCAAATGATGAGTGTTTTAATTAGTTGTCATGAATATGGCCTTTGATACATGATCGCGCGGTCCTGGGACACGCGTTCCGGGATTGCAGAAGTCTACACCAGAGAGTCTTTTGCACACTACATAATGAATTTAGGTTGTTTTTTATTTCAAAGAAAGCTATTTATTTGGCCAATTGGTGTTTTATGATTATGTTTGTTTTTTTCTCTCTTCTCCTCTCTCTTTTTCTCTTGTCTGCATATGTGTTAGATCTGTATAAGAACATGGGTGTGGGGCATTATGCATGACAGCCATGTGTAGTAATATGAGGCATCTGTGAGACATGGGAAGGATGTACTTCCCATCCTCGGAGCATGTATTGATATGTGGTGGCATGCAAAAAATTGTAATGTGCATCAGATCTACTGAACATACCATATTGGCATTTATGTATAAAGTGTAAGTAAAGAGTGTGACTGTAACACATGTAATATTATGCAAGTGACTGCATATGTTTAAGTATGTGTGAGCATCTGGGCACATGCATGTGTGCTTTCACCTGTGTGTCTGTTAGGGCTGCTATCAGTAGGGTACGGGCAATACTGGTGTAATAGCCACCTTATATTAGTATGGCTGGATCCTGCTCAGTGGCAGGTTAAAATAGTACCATGGGACAGGAGCCACCCAACATGTTGGGTGGCATGAGGAGGCATTAACCACTTGAAGTCCGCGGTGTTAAACCCCCTTCCTGTCCAGGCCATTTTTTATATTCTAAAATATAAGAGATGGGGTCACGTCGGGTAAATAGACACAAAACATGTCAAGCCTTAAAATTGCGCGCGTGTGTGAAACCTCAAAAAACTATAGTACCCAAAATTGGCCATAGACGACGCTTTAAAAACTTTTACCGCTCATCAGTTTAGTGTTATCAGTGATTGATGACCCTAAAATGATTGCTCTCACTCCGACTTTCGTTGCAATATGTAACATGTGTAGCGCAATAGTCATTTTTGCATGCTGGCGAACGCGTATTTACGTTTATATGTGCGTAAACGTGGGGGTGGGGACTGAAACATTTCGGGGTTTTTTTTAAACTTTTTTATGTGTGACTTTTATTTACTTTTTGTACTTTTTTATTTTTTGTTACACTTATTGGTATTGCTATCACATGGGGGATAATAATCCCCCTATATAATAGCAAAGGCACACTGACAGGTCCTCTTTATGGAGACATTAGGGGTCTCTAAGACCCCTGATGTCACCTGGGGACCTCAAAAGAAGCTGATGAAGCAAGGATCTGCTTCATCAGCTTCTTCTCAATGGCTATAGCAGCCAGATGACAGACAGGGGATGGCGAAAGCGATGTAACACACATTACTTCCGCATTCACAGTACGGAGGGAGCCCAGCAAGGAGGAAGATGCTGATCTCCCTCCCATCTTACCTGCTGACGCCCTCCTGAGCCGGTCCCGGGCAGCAGATGGGCTAGCGGATCCCGGGATTGAAGGTGAGGGGTCAGGAGGGGGGCGGCACTCATGGCGGCAGCGGCACTCGAGGAGGGGGATAAGTACTATCCTTGTCGCACTCCTTACCGATATGTCCCTTGTAGTGGGGGGTGCTCGCAGTGACCGCGGATGGCGCCGCGAATGTCAGCAATTGTAGAAATGTCACCAGCACACCAATCCTTTTAAGATAGCAAAAGCTTCATTTATTGAAGTTTTTTGTCATATGACCAAACAAGCGCTTTCGGGACCGCACAGGGTCCCTTCATCAGGCTTTAGCATCATCGTCAATGCTAAAGCCTTGTTTGGTCATATGACAAAAAACTTCAATAAATGAAGCTTTTGCTATCTTAAAAGGATTGGTGTGCTGGTGACATTTCTACAATTACTCGAGGAGGGGGAGCGCGCAGCCAGCCAGCACATACATACGATCGGTAGGCTATAGAGCCGCCGATCGTCTGTATGTCAAACAGCCGGTAACGGCTGTAAAGAACTGGCAGAAAAAAAAGCCGTCCGATGACGGCAACCCACCAGTGTGAGTCCGCCGTCTGTCCGTTTTTTCACAACGGGCGGATGGCAAGAGGTTAAAGCGACACTAAACTCAGATATTAAATAATAAAAATAAGTCCTGTTATATAAACAATAAATAATTAAGTACCTTAATTTCTAATTCTTCATCTTGAAATGCTCCAAAAACCCAAAAACCACTTTGTTTTTTGTGACCTACAACTTCCTGCTGGAGGGTGGCTACTTTTCTTCGCCGTGGTCATTATGTGTGCTGATAAGTATCCACCCTCTGTGCTTCCGAAGAGAACTACAACATGATGAGGACTTGTCTTCAGATTCTGCCTCTCTTCTAAGTCACTGCCCACAAATCCTCCCCTCTAGACTCTCTGAATTCTGCAATGAGCTTGAATTTCTTTAGCAGCAAGGTATGCGGCTCTCCCAAACTAATATACAGTATGTTCTTTGATTTCTCTCCTCCTGGCTTACTGAGAAGGGGGTGTAGGGGTGAGTTGTGTGCATTTCACAGCTTGTGATCACTGACTCATTACAGCGTGTTTAGTGAAGAGAGTAAAGGGGGGGGAACCGACCGTGAATAGTGGAGTGTAAGATGTTACCTCTCTGCCTCCCCGGAGTTATAGGCAGAGAAAGCAATGCATGTAACCAGAAAGAACATGCACTGCTCTTACTAGGTAACCAAAAGCCTGAGGGGAGCAGTGAGAGCGAGCAGAGAAAACGTATTCAACAGATAAAAATAGTAAGATTTTATTTTAAACATATATGAACGTGGCTCAAAAGTACACCCATTGTGCAGATGCATACAAGGAGCAAATGGCTGAAGGTTTTGTGTCACTTTAATGTTGTAACATATTGCCATTACCTCCCAATATTTGAGGCCTACAGTATGTATTATCATCTAAGATGCAATATACAATTACATGCACTTAGGCCATTAATGCCTCCTTTTGCCATTTAGGTGAATGTACATGCATATTGCAGCTTGGCTGAAATTAGACATAGTAGGCCTCAAATATATTATTTGGAAAGAATTGCACTTACTGTATTGTATACTGTGCTATGTTAATATCTACACAATGAAGCTAGTACAAAGTTAAGTATAACTATTTTTAACATAATGCTATTTCAAAGAAAATAGATTAAATTTAACTCTTCTTCATGACGTCCATGGTTCGAGCATTCACACCCATTGCATTTACTGCATTGGACACCTACCTCCATAGCTGGTTCTTGTGTGACTGAATAGTCCTATGGGACGCAGCCCCACAGAGATGACTGTAGTAGAGAATTACTTTCTCTACCAGTGCCTCATTCTCCTCTATGATGAAGGGGAGTTTTCTGGAAGCACCCCTTTTCCCCCTTGCTCTTATGGATCCAATGGCTCCCTGGGCACTGCTTCTCTCTCTTAGACCATGCATTTGGGCCTACAATTATTTTTGTGGGAGCTCAGTATTGCAATGCTTGTTTTAGCTAGCAAAATGTCACTGATTGCACTTCAGATTAGGTTATAATCTTTCTACTCCGCAACTCACCCCCTCAGTGTCCTTGCATGTCACTAATCTACTAACTGACATATCAGTCTCGATGTCACAACACTTCTTAAACCTCAACCTTTCAAAAACTGAGCACATGATATTTCCTCCCACCCGTGCTCCTTCACTCAATTTTTCCTTTGAGATTGATAACACTCCTACTTGATAACTATCCAACTCTCCCCCCATGCCAAGGTGCTAGGTGTCATCATTGACTTGAACCCCACCTTTCTTCTCCACATCCAATCACAATCCAAATCCTGCCGTCTTCACCTTCGGAGCATCTCCAAAATAAGCCCCTTCCTCACCAATGAAACCACAAAATTACTCATTCACTCCCTTGTTATCTCTTGTCTTCACTATTGCAACTCCCTCCTCATTGGCCTACATCTACACAGGCTATCCCCCTTCAGTCTATCATGAATGCTGCTGCTAGACTCATTCACCAAACCAGCCACTCAGTGTCTGCAACCCCCCTCTGCCAATCCCTCCACTGGCTTTCAATAGCCAAATGATAAAATTAAAAATATTAACAACCACTTACAAAGCCACCCGCAACTCTGCCCCGACTATATTTTGAACCTTGTCTCAAAGTATAACCCTAACCGCCCCCTCTGCTCTTCCAAAGACCTCCTGCTTTCCAGCTCCCTCATCAACTCGTCCCATGCTCGCCTCCAGGACTTCTCTAGTCTCTCCCATCCTCTGGAACTCTTTACCCCAACCTGTCCGACTATCTCCCACTCTGACTGCCTTTAGGTGATCCCTTAAAACTCATCTCTTCAGGGAAGCCTATCCCACCTCAAACTAACCACTCAACCATCACATTCTCAAACATTCATCCCCACACAGCTACCTCCTCATGTATCACTTGCCCCTCCCTTTTAGATTGTAAGCCCTCAGGGGCAGGGCCCTCCTTACCATCTTGCCTTGAATTGTATTGTGATTGTAATGTTTTCCTTATATTGTAAAGCGCTGTGCAAACTGTTGGCGTTATATACATTCTGTATAATAATAATAATAATAATAATATCAGGTGTGCAATGATTGGCTTGGCCTGTTGCTAGTTGGATTTTAATGTATCAATTTTCTTGTCTCCCAATCAGAAAACTTGAAATTTCTACTTCACTAAAGAAACATTAAAAAAATACAAAAATTGATTTCA
The DNA here is from genome assembly GCF_000935625.1 of Nanorana parkeri. Lineage (NCBI taxonomy): Eukaryota > Metazoa > Chordata > Amphibia > Anura > Dicroglossidae > Nanorana > Nanorana parkeri. The sequence continues at coordinate 447,165 of NW_017307013.1, forward strand.
ATCTTCCTTTTCCCATTCTAGGCCAACCTTTGTTAAGCAAAAGTTTCCAACTCTGTAGCTGTTAGCCACAGTTGTAAACTAATTGTATAGACATTCATTAAAATAAGTGTGCAGCATAATGCTATAAAAATCCCACACGTCAATTTCCAAACTATCCTTCTTACTTACTGCATTCATTGTATTGAAAACATTATATAAGCAACATAAAATACAAGTATCAAAAAGCATATTTACCAAATGCTGACAAGTTCATTTGCTGTTACGGTTTTAGGTATAGAGAAGGCTAATGGGTTTTTCTCCCACACACGGTTCCTGTTGAATTAATGGAATCATTAAGAATAACGTCATGAAAACTAAAGCATGGCTCTCCCATAATTCTGCCCTCCAGATACTATAATAAATCGCTACAGAGATTCAGATTATTTAGGGGCTTTCAGAAATGTAGCCACAGTAGTGGTTCGTGAAGCTTCCTGATCAACCCCCTACACGTCAAATCAATTATTGAACTTTATATTTCTCTTTTGTGGGCCCTGTTTTTCATCATTGCTGGGTTCTCTGTGGAAGGTTTCGTGCAGAGAACCCAGGGATTTGACTCTTGGTTCCTTGATGTTGTTTTTCCTATGTTCTATGTTTGTTTCATTTTTTCCAGGTTGTCTTCTCTATGGATCTTTCACTCACAAATTGGGTTCTTTGTGAAGCTTTCTGATCAACCCCCCTACACTTCAAATTGATTTTTGGACTTTATTCTATGTTCTGCTAGGAGCTGGTCTGTATTGACTGCTTCTGATGGATGATCCGTCGGCTAGCTTTGACCCCAGGACCCCTTCGGTTCAGTAGAACCGAAGGGCTGCTGTACGGGCTATTCACTATAGCCCGTACAGCTCCAAAACTTGGCCAAGCGGCTCAGTTGAGCTGAACGCATATGCCTCGGCTCAAAGCCGAAGCTGGCCGAGCGGCCGGCCATTGGCCATCCGACAGCCTGCTTCTGACAGCTGGGCGTAGCCAGCCTTGGTGTTATGGCTAGCTCCGGCCACTTGCAGATAGATCAGCATCCCTGGTTACCAGCTAAGCAGGGACACTGATCTCCAGACAGCAAACTCTCCCGGGCGCTCCGGGAGTCCCCCGCTACCGGCCGCCAAGGAGAGAAACACTGCTTTTTCTTCTTTTGTCTTTATTCTGACACGGAGCCGTGTCAGAATAGAAAAAAATAAATAATGTTTTGGTCATAGGAATGCATTGCTAGATTCCTATCGGCTATTTTAATTTGCAATAGCCAATAGCAAGATAGCATTGCACCCGCCCTCTGCTGCAGTTCTCCATCAGGTCCACCACTACTGATTGACAGCAGCAGAGTTCGGGTACAATAGCTAGTTTGATATTGGCTATTGCAAATTGAAATAGCATCAAATCACCTCCTTGAGAGACGCAGCATTCAGTCTGCTTATCACAGATAAGTTGTAGAGGTTGTATCATAGATAAGTTGTAGATAAGTTGGGCCGATATGCCTGTTTGCATTGTATGATTTTTTATTTTGAATGTGTATTAGCCAATGTGCACATACCCCCACCCTATTTTCCAGTGGTTTTAATTAGGGACTTTAATAATTGTATGTACTATTTGTTAGACAAACTCCCCCTCCCCCCCGGATACTCTGGAGTATTTCTCGTCCTGCCGCTGCTCAGAATACATGCCATTCTAAAACCCATAAACCCCCTTTCCTGTATAGATTTGGCTCTTGGCTCATTCGAGGTGTTACCCTATATTGGTTCTGTTGACCTTCTAGCCAGGGGAGCCTCGGATCATTCCCCCCTCATGCATATGCATATGGGCTGCAGAAGACAAGGTCCTAACTGGAGCCTTAATCCTCTTTGGTTTCAGTTGCTTCCCTCTCCTGAATCTTTTAGGGAAGCCCTTTCATTTTTTATTACAGCTAACAAGTGTACTGCCTCTGGTGGAGTGGTGTGGGACACTCTGATAGCTTGCACATGGGGACTTCTCATTAAAGAGAATTGGAGAATTGTTGTATTAAGTCAGCCACTCAAAGGGAGGTGGAGCAAGCCAATGGGAATGTATTAGCAGCTGAAATGGAATATATCGGTAATCCCACCTCAGCAAATAGAGCGGAATGGTTGCAATTACAAAATGTGCTACAACAGTTGCTTTAACAGAAGGCCCAGTACAAACAATTGTTTCAGAAACACCCCTCCTGGGTAGAGGTTGAACAAGCAGGTAGATTACTTGCACAGATTGTGTGCTCGAAGTCAGCCCCCTCCCATATTGGTTCACTCTGGGATGACTCTAGCCAGCTGGTTACCTCCACATTTTAGGCTTTTTTTGTACCTTTTTTCTCTAGGGCTACTTATTCATCCTCAGACCTGCAGTGTTATTCGGATAATATTACCTTACACTTATTGTCAGTGTATTTTAAGGCTGGAGGAACTGGAGCGATACCGACGTGTAAAACGCTAAATACTTATGGCCTTCCGGCAGAGTTTTATAAGCAATTTGGATCCACTTTGCCTGGCGGTATTCCCAAGTCTGGCTCGGGGTTAATTTTCAGTACCAATAGCGATAACACCGAGCCAGACTCGGTATTGCACAGAAAAGTGTCACTTACCATGTCCCTGCGAGCCCGCAGTGTCCTCTGCTGTACGCGGCCGGCTGATGCCGGTATCTGAGTTTTAGTTTCTTTTTCGGGCGTCACAGCGGGGGGCGGAGCCGGCGGGCATTCAAAAGTGAAAACATGACATTTACACAGAATACACACAATACAATGTAATCTGCTATAATTACATTTATGTATCAAACTATTTCACTTCAATTTTGTCCCTTGAGCTTTGTCCAGTGCCCTGCCTGCACTTTCACTGTTCTTTCTGCCTGGAAACTTGTGAACGTCCATGGCATCCAAAAAGCGTCCCTTTAGGTCAAAAGCGGTTTTAGACCAGGTAGAAAACAGCGATAGTAAATTAGAATCACTTGCAGAATTAAGCGATAGCAATTCTTTGGGAAATTGGTCATCAGACACTGTAAGAGACTTTCAGTGTCTGATGACCAATTTCCCATCGCTCAATTCTGCAAGTGATTCTAATTTACTATAGCTGTTTTCTACCAGTCTAAAACCGCTTTTGACCTAAAACAGCGAAAAACAACAAATTTCCATGAAAAACAATGCACCGCGTTGGGATGCTAAAATCCTGAATAATCATACCGCCAGGGAGGTTAATGAACCACATGCGACTGGACTTCTGCCTTTTACTATGTATGAGGCCTCTATAGTGGTGATCCCAAAAGAGGATAAAGACCCTCAGTTGAGACTTATTGTCCTATTTCTCTTCAACTCACAGATGCTAAGATCCTGGCCAAGGATTTATCAAACAGGCTTAAATTAATCTCCAGTATTATTCATCCTTACCAGACTAGCTTTTCTTCCAAATCTTTCTACTGCTGTGAATCTTACGCATACTTTTTTGAATATTCAGGATCCAATTGACTCCCTGGGGAATCATGCACTTCTGGCCTTGGATGCAATCGATAGTGTGGAATGGGAATATGTTTGGGCGGTTTTGGGAAATTTATGGCTTGGTGTTCCTTTTAGAAAATGGGTCCAATGATACTCACATGGCTTCTGTCAGAGTGAACAGATCCCTGTTCTCCTCCTTTCCTCTGCAACGTGAAATCAACCTTGTCGCCACTCATAATCACTATAGTGATAGAACCCCTTGCAGAGCTTATCAGGCAGTTGACAGAGATTGTGGGTTTCTTTTGCGTTGTGAATTGAGTGCAGCATAAAACAAGATAGCACTTTACGTAGATGACCTTTTACTAGACCTGTCTGACACTGCCTCCTCTCTCTCCACGGATATGACACTTATCTCACAGTTTGGTGCTTACTCTTGTTTGCAAATTAATTCGTAAAAATCTGTTTTACTTCCATTGGATCCCTTGCCAGACTCATTATCCCTACCCAGGCTCATGGAAGTGTCCTCGTGTAAGTACCTTGGAGTGACTACTCCTTCATTTTTTATCTCAATCTAAACTCTGGTGTTAACTTCCCTAACAGCAAGGGGCAGTACTAACCAACTTAAAATGATTTGGATGCCTCAGCTTCTTTATTTACTGCACAACTCCGTGTGTTGGATACCTTTTAGATTTTGTAAACAATTTACCATGGTCTTCAGAGATCTTATCTGGCAGAAAAAATGCCCAAGACTCAGACTGTAATAATTGCAATATCCTAAAGATCTTGGAGGCTTGGCAGCTCCCAAGCCGTGGCTTTATTTTATGGCTGCTTAACTCCAACATTTGGCTGGCTGAGGGCGTCGCAGTCACTGTACCTCCTCTTATAATATATTGTCTTCTTTATTTCCTGATATAGATCCTCTATATGCCCTGGACTCTCCAGCATATACCAAAACATATTCCTACCTGTCAAGTATCCTGTTAATGGGGAAAGTGTGGGATTCTGCTAAAAGTCTGTTGGGGATTTCTAGATACACTAGCTACACCCCATTGTGGGCCAACGCTTCCCTACTGGAAGCATGTAAGTTACAATGCTTTTCAAAATGGAGACAACATGGTTTGCCAACAATTGCTCCGCTGTATCAGGATGCTAGCTTAAACCTTTTATTTTATTGAGCTCTGATTTTTTTTATATTTGCAGCTTAAACATACCTGGCAAATGCAAAGTCCTGACTGCTCAGTTCAATGGTCTGATATCCCACTCCTACTCTCATCTTCTACATAAATGTATAGAACGCTTCCCCTCCATGAGTAGGCATAAGAAGAAGAGGATAGTAGGGAAATCTCTGAACAGCTCTGGGATCCGGTCCTGTAACTGGCGCAGTGAGTCTCTCTTTCCCCATCACATAAATGTGCTTTGCTGTGCCAAATGTCAGCAACCCCAAGGTGATCTTATCCACTTGCTATGGAGATGTCCTAAACTAAGGAGATACTGGGTGGCAGTTATCTCTACTTTTAATTGTTTTTATGAGCTTGTACTAAGGGTTGATCCTTGCAGTTGTCTTTTGGGATAATTTTATATGGATGTTATGGATGATCATTTAGCTTTTGCTATTATGAGATCTCTATTCCTTGCCCATAGATTGAATGCGGTTAAATGGATATTGGCCTATCCTCTCACAATTGGGAAGTGGAGGACGGAACTTGCTAGGTGAAGAGCCTTTGAAAATCACACTTATTGGCTCTGAAATTCTATGAATAACTTTTACTATATCTGGTTGAGATGGATAGCTGCCCATTGCCCACATTTGGTCTAACATACTTGATATCTGTGACTTTTGCGAATCACGGGTATAATTTCAGTACAGAGTACAGAGGTGTCTGCTCTACCTGGCGGGTCCCCTATCTTTTATCCCTTGTACTGGGGGAATTTAATTATTTATGATTGCTCTGTACATTGTTCACTGAGTGTCTACAGTTATTTATATTTTTGTAAGAACCAGACTTTTCTTGAGGTTTGTTGTTTTGTTTTATTTTGTTTCTGTATTACAATTTTGTTTATAAAAATCATCTGAATTAAAAAAAATTATGAATGGGTTAATGATGTGTGTTCATTTGGCTGAAAATAACAGAAAAACATGAGAGAAAAGCATGTAGCAGACCGGTCAAAAGAGTGGAAATATTTTTTAGATGTACATCAACTTCAAATAGCCTTGATCTACTGCAATCCTCATATTCACAAATTTAACTGGCTAGTTTGTAAAATCAATCTATCAGAAGTCATATTCATCTGACCTGTTTTTAAAGAATTGAAATCGGTTTCATTACTGCAAGTTTTGCAGTATTCAGGGTAGTCACTCCTGCAACAAATGTCACAGTTGATCAGTACACCATTAATGTCAAAACAGGCATTGACAAAGTCAACTGTAAAAACTGGTTTAAATGACTTTTTTATTTTATTGAAACACATAACTTTAGTTTATACAACATACTCATTCACATAAAAAATTATAAAGTATAATTGCATGATGCATTTAACTTAAGCAAAAACAGCCCAAGGCAGTAAAAATTAAAGTAATATTTAATTTGCCTCCTATTTCTTTGAAGTAAAATTAGATGATACTTCCAATATGTTTTTATATCATTTAAACATAATGGTTTAACTATTTTGCTTTTTTTTAAAGGAAATTATATTTCCTTTTTTAAATAGCAATAATAGCTACATATTGTTTACATACACATTTTGATCATCAAGCTTGAATCATAAACATTTAGAAGGATTTACTAACAAAGTTACAAAAGTGTACATTTACACAAGCATCTGACTAAAAATGATTTTTTGAAGTTTAATCATAAAAAAGGCTTTTATTTTTTTTAAATATACATATAGTGACCTTACTGTATTCTGCATATTTAGAACAATTGATTACCACAACTAATTGTCAAACACAATGACAATACTAGCTTAATAAGTTAATAAAGAATGTATTTTAACCCTAACTGAATAACATTGTTTTATAAAACACTGTGCAGGATACTATAAACAATTACCATAACTGTTTTGATAAAATATTGATCTGCCCTTTTTTATTATAGGTTGCATAGCTGCACTCTTATCTCCCACAGCCTCTTTACAGGCCCTTTCTTTCCACTTTCATCAATTCCAGCAAGTGTTGCATTTCATTTTTTAGGGCAGGTGCCCTGATGGTGAACATGCTTGTGCAATGTGCATTGTCACGGGAAATGGTAGTATTCATTCAGAGAGTATATGACAGGATGACAATGCAGAATAACAATTAAGAGACATGGACAGAGTGTTTTGACCATAGAACAGGAAGTGCTTGAACAAGGATCTTCATAGCAGGATCACTAGGTATTATTTTAATGGATGCTGAAGATTTAAGGACACTGAACATCATTTTGAAATTAGTTTTATGTGTTAAAACTCTAGATTACTTAAAACCCTAACTAATACCTCTGCTTTGGTAGATTAGAAATTATGGGTGCTTTCAGCTCAATTTCTGTGTCTTTTGGTACTAAGCTGTAGGGATCTGTTGTGGCGGTTACCATTGCAGACAAGGTTAGTATGCATTGTTTATTGTTTAATTTAACTCATTAGCTTACTTGCATGTATCAGAGGATTTAGTTTAGGTTAGGTTTTCTAGGGGAATCAGATTTAAATCTTGTGGGGAGAATAGTGTATTAAGGTTTAACTTTACATATTCATTACATAAAGCAAGCAGTAAATGAGGTTTACACGCCTCTGCTGTTTGTCTACATTAGACGAATAGCAGGCTGACAAGTACTTGCTATTATATGCAGTAACCAAAAGATGAGCTACAATGCCAGAGACTCTGTTCTAAACAATGGGAATTAACTCCTCAACAGCTGTTTCAGATGTAGAGGTCATTGAGGTCTTGTTTTTAAGCTAATTTACTGCTTGTTATGAAAATTTTAATATTTAAATGCCCATAATCCAATGACTAGGGATGAGCTTTGGGTTCAGTTCATCCATGAGCTGCATCCAAACCCAGCTTGTTCACTGTTCAGTGAACATCTAAACAAACTGGCCATATTTCACCAGTCTGAACTTCCCAACTATGCATGTAAAAAACAGCCATGAATCTGTCATTTTGCAGCAGTACCAATACTGTGGGTCATTGTGTCTGCAGGTCAACATCATCGGGCAGGTATTGTAATTATTTTTAATTTTTTTGCATTGGTACATGTCCCCCATGCCAGCGAATAGATACCGATGGCCTTTTTTTTAACAAAAGCTTTCAAATCAGCCCTGAAAAAGGCCAGTAAACAAATTACTAGATTTGGCTCCCATAGATTTAAATAGGTTTTGTACTTTTGTACTGTCACATTTCTAGTTAATGTTGTTGATGCATTAAAGAAGATCTAAACTCCCTAGAAACCTGGAAATCCACAATGTCTGATCACCTAATCTGCAAAGATCCAGCTATGGACATCTTCCAATGCCAGTTCCAAGAACAGAGATGCTTTTACTAGTAAAAGATGATAGGCCCGGAGGGAAATGTTAAAGAAGCTAGTTTTGGAGAGATCTTAGATTCACTTTAATTTTGAGACACCATGGAATCTACTGCTTAGTGTGCATTTAGCATGTTATTTAAAAACCTGAATCATGGCATCAGGTGCCCTTAACTGATTAAAGCAGGCCCTGTAAGATAAAATTCTGAAGCCTTGAAATGTCAAACAAACATCATCCATCTCAATTTCTAATTTACATCAGTTTAGCCAGTTTATTGCTTTTGCTTAGGAAGCTTGTACAATAAATGATCATAAATGATTTGTACATGTTGAAAACTGTTTTTACCTCTGGCTGCAATTAAGTAAAGCTTACTAACTGCTTAAGGAATGCTTATTTTTTTTCCAATTTTAAATTGTAAATTTTTATGTGTACTGCATTCTTAATATGTCCTTCCACAGTTGCATGTCATGTGGCTGAGAAAAAATGTAAACACACAGCATGTGGCTACTTATAGTAAAGTATCTAGTGACTGCTAAAATAGAAGCTACTGCTGGCTACATTTAAAAAAAAAAACAACAGAATGTCTGCTCTGCAGTTCTATTCTGAAGCTTTCCTGAAAGCAGATTTCATCAACAGCACAAACAGTGAGGTAGGGTAGAGGCAGCTCTTTAATTAGGCAAGTTTAGGCAGTCGCCTAAGGCCTTACACTCATGGGGGACTCGCAGCCTATAGGGCAGTAGAGCCGGCTTTCCTGTACCACCCAGGGGCAGAGAGGGGGCTCTATTACAGGCTATGACAGCAGGTCCCAGGTGCCTACTCCAGCAATTTATGTTAAAGTCCCCTGTGTCCCTTGGCCCCCTGCTGAACTGAGAACAGGAGAGAGGGGACTATTTTCCATTTTCAGCTGCTGCAAATGAATACTGAGAGCTGCGGCAGCCGACCATTACGTTTTAGTTTCGGCCTACACAGGGACGCCCAAGAGTACAGATTGATATCAGGACATATATGTATGTGCATTCATACAGTATCTCCAAATGTAGACACACACAATATTTATAATGTTGATTTAAGTTCAATGCATTGTAGTTCTTCATTATGGGTATAAATGGGAACCTCGCGTTTGAGTGTAACCTAAGGCCTCACAAAGTCTAGAGCTGCCTCTGAGGTAGGGAATCAGCTATTACTAAATTGGTTGAATTCCCTACTAAACTCAAAGCCACACTCCTGGCAAAATACAGAAAATATCAACAAAGGTAAAGAGCTATACAGTATGTAAGCATATGAGAACAGTAATTAACCTGTGATTTCCGATAAAATTTTGCTCATTGGTGACAGGGTCTTTTTAAGACTGTACTATTTAGAACCTAAATTCTCTCTGTTACTAGACTGCTAAGACATAAATAAAGGACATCCCCACTTAAAATGTCTTCTTGTGGTTGCTGGAAAATCATATTTTAGTCCTATATTTCTCTTTGAAAATAGTAAGCAGACATCTCCACCCAAAATCGCAATTGCTTTACACTGCCATGGAAAATGTACCTCTAAATGATCATGTAACATTTTCTCCATGCCTTTCCTATCATGCAAAAATAAATACATGACCAGGGGAATCAGCTGGAAGCCATTGCCCTAGTCATAAACCATTGCATGGCTTTATAGATGTGTGCAGTAACACAATTTGTTGTGATTAAATTCACAACAGGATTCTTCAAAAGGCATTCAATATCAATATGTGTATCACTCTACCAGTGTCCAAATGTTGTTTTTCAATAAAAAATTCTGCTGTCTGCAGGAGAACACATTGCATGAGGCTACTGATCACCTGAAATGAGGTAAGCAGCTAAAACATATTTGGTACGTCTCTCTAAAGGTGCCCATACACTGCTCGATTCTCGTACGAGAATCGCGGGAAATCCTGCGATCGTACGAGAATCGAGCAGCGTGAACGAAGACGTGCGACCGTTTCTACTGTACGGTCGCACGTCTTTTGTCTAAGGAGCACGCTAGAAAACCAGCCGAAAATCGTACGATTTTCGGCTGGTTTGAACGGTGCTCGGGAGACAAATGCCAAACGGGCTGGTGTACGCATGCATGCACATGGTGTGCGTGTTTACAATGATCGAGAGTACGATCTGCCTGTCCAAGATGGGCAGATCGTACGTTTTTTAAATTACTTTACAACCATCGCAAGACTAAGGTCTTGCGATGGTTGTACAGTGTATGGCCACCTTAAGTTAGGTATGTGTACAAGGCGTGCTGGGTGTGCCTCTGCACACCCTAATCACACCAAGTGCAACACCACAACTGCAACAGCAGGTACCATGTTTTTAGTCAGTGACGAGATCACAGAAATCTCTCTGTGACTGGCTCGGAGCGCAGCAGCAGCACATGCCACTTAAATTTTTCACATAACAGCTGAAGGCTTCCTGCTTTATTACTGCACTCCTGCTGGATGATTTAAGGGAAATTGGGGACAGTTGAAGAGATGGGAATCAGGAATGCCTCAGGTATGTGTATGTATGTATATATGGACAGTATAATACATATATATAGCTGTGCACGCCTATGCTGTCCAAAATATGCACATCCCACCAAGGTTTTTCCCTTTATACATGTTGGAATACAAAAAAGAAATTGTTGATGGACCAAAAGTAGTGTTATTTTGCCTTCCTATTTGAGCTGACAACACAGCAAATTTTGAGCTCCGAAATCCTATGCACCTCGTGTCAGCCCTGCCCACTTTCTTTCTGCTGGACTACAAAGGACACAGACCTCTCCTCATCTCCCTCCTACACCGGTAGAAAGCACAGGAAGTTATCAGTTAACCTTTTTGTGTATTTGTCAAACAGACAGAGCAAAACACTTTCAATTGTATATTTAGTATATTTTATTTATATTTGTTCCCCTTTTTTTTCTAACCAATTGTATATTTAGCTGGTCTTTGATAAACTCCAGAGTTTTCACATTATTTTGATTCTCCAATCAGTAGCACACATTTCTTAATAATAGTAAGAAATAATGGTGTTTATTCAATTGATTTTGTTCCTGTATCTAGTATTGCCTGAGTGTTTCCCTTCTTATATAGATCAGTGGTGGTCAACATCCTTGATTATAGGACCCTCATGTGCAGTTCCTGACATCACCAAAGGGCCACACGTAATATTCAGTGAATGTAATGCTACAGAAAGCTGCCGCAGACTGTGGACATGCTATAAGAAACTGAGGACATGCTTCAGGAGTCAGTCATAGACTGAAGACATTGCAATTCAATGCCTTTAGAAGTGTTCTCCCTTCATCCTCAATAGAAATTACTTGTATCTCCATTGATATTTCTTTCATGAAGATCCATTATAAAATATCAAAGTAAAAAAAAAAACTAAAAAGAAGGAAGGGTCAGACAGAAAAGAAAAAAGGAAGATACTATGAAAGAAAAAAACAAGCCATTTTACTAGTAGGACCCAGTTGAAAGAATATTTTTTTTCTTCACAGACCTGATAAGAGCCTAGTTAAGGAATACACATGATTCTTTCTGAGGGAGGCCCTGAGGGCCACACAATAAGTGTCAAAGGGCCACTAGAGACTTTAAATAGCTAACCACTTTTATATACAAGGTAAAATCCTCTTTAGAAACAATTAGAAACAATAATATGATCTGTGTATCTGCACAACATATAAAACCATGTTAAATATAATACAAACAGGATTAGATTTGTAACATCTTGTATAAGAAACATTCTGTTTGGACTGACCTCCTGAGGGACTGAAGCTACACATAAAATGCACAATAAAAGTGTAGCTTTATTGCAGCCCAATATCATTCTTGGAAGCCCTAGAGACATTAAAATGATAGCACAAATCATTTCCACTCTCACACCTTTAGAAGAAAATAGAATCATATAAAAATTTCCTTTGGATTCTCCTTAAATTCCAGCCTAATAAAACATGATTTTGTACTTAAATACACTAGATGAAGCACAACAACCAAAAAATAACCCCACTGACAAAACACAAAACATGTGCAATAATGATAACAAGAAAGCATCAATGCCTGCAGGTCTATGCATATTTAAATCTTCTGTATATAGCATATTGAAAATAATGTAATAAGCTGTCACTTGATTTGTATTAATTAATTCAGTTACAGACTTTATTTATTTATCGGTATATTGTATTATTTTATAGTTCTCGATAGAGGAAGTCACTGACTCTACTTGTGCTTGAACAGGAAATACTTGGAATGCAGATACAATATCAAAGCTTTCTGTGAATATAGGGAATATACAAATATTACAATAACTACACTCTTGTTTAAAGGTGTCCTGCCTGTCTTCTCCCATGGGCCTCGAAACTCCCTGACATCACTGAAGTTGAGGTGTCATTCCTCCCAACAGTAACCGGGTATGATACAATGGTGGCTGAAGATGATGGTGTATGACATGAAGAACCCAGACCACCTACCCTTGTTTTCCTCCAAGTGGAACCACCAAATACATCAGGGATGAATATGAAACCCCCCACACTTTTCAAGGTGTAGGATGTGGGGCTGATCTGAGGTATGCAGCTGCATGACTTCTGACTCATTTGAGGTCTAAAGGTACATGAATCAGGGCTGATATTATGTCTGAATGTGCATGAATTGAGGCTGATCTGGAGTATGAAGATACATGAATTGGGGCTGTACTGAGGACGGAAGTTGCATGAATTTGGGGTTGATCTGCGGTCTTAAGGTTCATGAAAAGAGGCTGATCTGAATGGGTTTAACTTGCCATTAACAGTACAACTATGTGTGCAAAAATTAAAAACAAACCACACAACTTCAGTGTGCCATTGTTCACTAGCACAACAGTTGTCTAATGATTGTAATTGACACTTAATACTTTAAAAGCCCTGCTAATTCTTTAATCTCCTTGTTAGAAAGCAATGTCTACTTCAAGTATTGTGTCAGTCCACAACAGGTTTTTGATTTAGTTTACTTATACTTATTTACTTATACATAGTATACTTTCATACTGCTAGTGAAAACCAATTTATTGTTCTGCAAATATTTTCCTAAACAATTTAACCCTAGTCCAGACATAGTCCCTAAACATGGCCCTGGCCATATCCCTAAACATAACTCAGTCACTGACTATGCCATGTGGCTCTTGCTTCTTTGATCACAGCTATTCAGTGGTAGAGCAAATAGGCATATAACAACGTACAAGGGCATATCAGAAAGCAGTTTTATGTCACAAACTTTATGGTTGGCTACTTAAAATATAAACCAAGAGTTGAGTACATGCATTCTTTAAAAAAAAGTCTTGAATGTCTGATAGTATTTACTCCTTTCATGTTATCTTAATCAATTCCCTAAGAATCTTGATTGTAAAGTGCACACACAGTTGGGGAAGTAAATAGTGTATAATTTATGTTTTGTTGTATCACATTTAAGTGTGCTGTATGTTTGAGAGATGTAACCCTTTCTGCTTTAAACTAGGGCATGATGGATTGCCTTAATTTGTTGTTTTTACTTTAGCATTGTAGGGGTTAACTCACCAGGTAAAAAACTCACACATGTAGGAGGGTTTTGTCAGTCTGTGGTTCCTTAAGTATTTGTATTTACTGCTCTTATTTTTGTGATTTTTATTATTATGATTAAGGTCCCCTGGGGGACTGAACCATGTTAGAACCCTTAGTAGCTGCTTTTCAGCCTTCTCCATAAAGAAATGCCATTAGGAGGATTCCTCTGAGTGCCAGCTCTTTTCCACTTCCTTTTGATTGGACTTGTTGATTTGGATCTGGACTTGTTGATCTGGGAGAGATTAAGACAGGTTTGTGTGATTGGGGTCAGGCAAACAGGGTGCCTGGGGGCTAGGCAATAGTATGGTCAAAGTAGTCAGAAGTTGTTGCTGAAAATAAATTAAAGTAAAAGCAGGAACCATTATCGCCTGATTAACACAGGGGCCAGTTTTTCCTAGTGCAACTTCAGACTAAAATATCATGAAATATAATTGAGAGGTGCCTTCAAGAATTATACACCAAGTCACTTAGTCACTAAGTGGGTTCAGCACTCCACCAACACCTCTTTTTCAATTTCCAGCTATGCCATATTGGAAACAGATTATCAAATTCTGACTGGGCTATGTTATGCTTTAGTTTTTGTTGGGTTGGGTCTTCTTCTCATTGTCTCTTCTCCAGCCATTGTCTCTTCTCTGTTACTGTAGAGAACATCACTGATGTGCCACACTCTGCTTAAATACATTATGAATAAAGGATGCCAAGGTGATGCCCATTTATTCATATTTTGTCCACAGGCTTCTGGTTTGAATGGCATTTGGCATTGTTCAGCTCGGAAGACAGGGGACATCTTCTGATGCAATAGCAGTACTGTGGCGGTCAACTCCAAATAATGGAGAGTATTGCAGCTTGGGCTAATTTTTTAGTTTTTGCCGTGTCTTGTGGGCCCATGTTAATAAAACAAAATTCAGCTTTAACTCTATCAGAGAAACTGATGTTACTCTCCTGAAAATGCTGCCTGGCAGAGGTGTGTGAATCACAAATGTGGGCTCCACAGCATTACAATTTTTTGGCAAATAAGACCGTTTTCATATCTGTATTTCAACTATGTATATTACTCTTCACCTGCTGCTTGGCTTTAATTAAAACACAAAGCAAAAAAAATGGAAATTATAATTGCATCTATATGAAAAGTTGAATATACACATTAAATATTTATAATAAAGTTTCAGAAAACATATAATAATTTATAATAATAAAAACAGTGCAAATACATATATACATTTAAAAATAATTTAAATGTATTCAAGTATTAGAAATACTAACACAAATATAAAAAAAACTTTATTTAAGAATACAACTTTACAATTATCTTTACTTTCTCAGCAAGTTTCTTTCATTGTAAAAAATGTCAGATTCCAACATGCTCTGCATGTAAATATACACATTTTTTAAAAGCTACTGCCATACAGCAATTCATAACAATCACAAAGAAGCTAACTAAAATAATTAGCTCTTTAATGTATTAGTAACACAAACTAGATTATTCTTCACAAAAACAGTTACAGAATATATAGGGTAGAAGCTAATTTCAAGGATCCTTGTCTTTTTCAATAAAGAATTGTTAATGTCTATAAAAGTATCTTGAATAAATGATATTTGGCAAAGGTACACGGTCAAAAGGCTTTTGTGGTTATTAGATTTATGATTATGGCATGTACATTGATACAAATTGAGAAAGTGCTTGCACTAAACAATGAAAGCTATTGTTCCATTAATGTGAAGATTAATAGAACAAGGTGATTTACAACACCAGAAAAAAAAAAACAATGAAATATCATCAGTCTGCGGCTGATTTTGCTCTATTATAAACTGAGGACTATTTTTGTTTTATAGGGGCAATTAAACATGGGTTATATGTCCTTATATGTATTTAATGCATTTTGGACTGCAAGGCACACTTACAATCCAATATTTTGTTTTAAAATGTCATATATTTTATATTTCTTACTGAGCACCCAACTTTTTTTTAAGAATGACTAATAAGGGGATTAGTTGTTTGAACTGAGTGTAAAGATGAGGGGGGAAAACTTAATTACCACAAACATGTATGTAATATATTTGATAACAAATAAAAAGTATAATAACAGTATACATAAGTAAACTTGCTAGACAGATGAATGTTGCCCAATATAGCAAAATCTGGTCACTTTGAGTAGTGACTGCAATGTTTGTGGACATCTTTAATATGGGCAAAAAGTTAACCAGCAAAGTTGGATTCTCCAAGTTAGTTGTTATTGATTCCTTTAGATTAGCCACTACTAATGGGATTTTCTTTATTTAGATTTAACTTACATGTTTTTTCTTATTTTGAACACTGTCCCGAGTTTATCTGCTAGGCTTTTTTTCGCACAGCTTGGCCATGGCTACAAGGAATCTTAAAACCCCCATTTGCATGTCTCTACAGCTTGAGTCGTTGTAGATGATTTGTGAGCATGTGAAGATTTTCTGTTTTGGTTTACTGGTTTTTCAGTTTTGCAAAAATAATTCAAAGATTAGTTTCAGTCAATTTCTGCTGGAATTGTTTTTGGTGTTATTTGCAATTAAAATATAATTATTGTATTATTTTTTTAAAAGCAAGATTATTTTACACATACATAACTATGAACTTTTCCAGTTAGTTGATTATTGTCTAACTCTTACTTCTTGGTTAAATTGCTTAGATTTTTAGTCTTACAGTGGATGAGACTTAGGGGGTTATTCCCTAAAGAGCCAAAGTATCCAGCCATAGCTTCGGCTGATTCTTTGGCTGCCTCTGCCCTTTGGTTCAGTCGAACCGAAGGGCTCCTGTACGGGCTATTTACAATAGCCCGTACAGCAGCCGAAGACAGTCAAGCCGAAGGCATATGCTTCGGCTCGAATAAGCGAAAGTGACAGCCGAAACAGGGTGAACGGCCTGCCGAAGGGCTGGCTGTTCTCCACCAAATGACAGCTGGATGGAGCCAGCTGTGATCTCACAACTGGCTTCGCCCAGTTATGACAGATCAGCATCCCCAAATGACCTGGGGATGCTGATCTATCATTAAACAATAGCAACTGGGTGGACCTAGCCGTGAAATCATGGCCAGCTACGCCCAATTGTTATTCATTGGCGGGGACTTGCTACATGACTCTGGCAGGTGCCAGCCAATAGGAAACAGTTGGGCAGAGCTAGCTCCGCCCAATTGTTTTTTTTTCTTTAAAATACATATTCTTTAACTTTCCTACTGTTTTACATTAAAAAATAAATTTTCAACCTTTTTTTATCTAGCTATTTTGCTATTCTGCTCGATACAGAGCAGAAACAGAGCAGAAATGCTGAATGCTGCTCGGCTGCTATTCACTTACTGCCGTTCGAGAATGAGCTGCCAGAGCTTCGGCTCAGCAGATCCAGATGTTGGCTGCCTTCGGCGGCTTAAGTGAATAACCCTGTTAATATTTGGTTGCAGTCCAAACAGTTTAAAGTCTTCTTTGCATTTATAGAGGTTTTGTGAATTGGCTACAAAGTCAGATGTTGAAAGTTACCCATGCTCAGATATCATCTGGGACTGATTGCTGATAATTTCAAAAACACTGTTTCTCCCAGAACTAAGGGGTCTATTCACTCAGCTGCCTGTGGCAGCTGAGTGAACGACCGACCTGAAGCAAAGTGAGCCGTACGCTGTTCGGCTATTCACTCCAGGTTTGTACGCCTGATTTCAGCCGTATATCAGCTGAAATCAGCCGTACATCGGGTGGCTTTGTGTGGCTTCAGGTCGGCCGAACATGCGCGGCTCCCGAAGTGCAGAAGGAGTTCGACTCAGCCGATCCACCATCTGGATTGGCTGAGCCGAACCTCCGGCAGGCTACTCGCTGCTGTTCGGTCTATTTTTATAGATGCCGAACAGCAGTGAGTAAATAGCCAAATGCCACTGAGCAGCATTCGGCTCGGCTGTTCTGCTCGGTCCCTCCGTGGGACCGAGCAGAATAGAAAAATAGTTTAAAAAGTACAAATAAATAGAAAATGATTGTGCGGAGCTAGCAGTGACAGATAGCTCCGCCCAACTGTTTTCTATTGGCCGGGCGGTTCTGCTGCCGTCAAAAAAATAAATACATTTTCGCCATAGGAATGCATTGCTAGATTCCTATTGGATATTTCAATTTGCAATAGCCAATAGCAAACTACCTATTGCACCCGCCTTCTTATGTTTTTTTTTTAATTCTGACGGCAGCCAGTGGCTCCATGTCAGAATAAAAAAAAAGAAAAAGCAGGGAAAGTTTTACTCTGCTCGATCGTGCAGAATAAACCTTTCTTGAAAAAAAGTGTTTCTCTCCTGGGCGGCCGGGAGCCGGAGCCTCCCTGAGCGCCCGGGAGAGTTTGCTGTCTGGAGATCAGTGTCCCTGGTTAGCTGGTAAGTGGCAGGAGCCAGCTGTGAGATGACGGCTGGCTCCGCCATTCGGCCAGCTTCGGCTTAGTCGAGCCAAGGCGTATGCCTTCAGCTCGACTGAGCTGCTCGGCCAACTTCGGGAGGTGTACGGGCTATAGGGAATAGCCCATACAGCAGCCCTTCGGTTCTAGTGAACCGAATGGTCCTGAGGCTGAAGCTATCCGAAGGATCGGCCGAAGCTACGGCTAGATCCTTCGGCTGCTTCGTGAATAGACCCCAGAGTTTAAATATTGACATACCTAGTAAAGATGAACTCAAATTTGTTAGTCTTTAAGTTCTCATTCTATTCTTTTTTTTTTACCTTTTTGCTTTCGTATTTGTAGGTCTTCCTGTTGTATGAACTTTTTATCATGTTTGACAAACTTTGCAGAGATCTAAGGCCCGGTTCACACCTGGGCGTTTTGTAGCGCGTTCCTAAGCTCTGCAAAACGCTCAAACACCGAAATCCCATTATTTCCTATGGGTATGGTTCACACCTGGGCATATTACAGGCCGTATGAACGGGCTACAAAACGCCCTACGCCCAAAGAAGTACAGGAGCTTCTTTGGGGCGTATTTGCCGCGCAGATCGATTGGGATACAGCCAGGTAGCCCTGGAAACGCGCATTTGTTGCACGTTTTTTTACCGTGAATCGTGGTAAAAACGCACGGCACGAAACGTGCGACAACTGCGCATATTCGATACGCCTAGGTGTGAACCCAGCCTTAATCTGATCAGCTAGGCTGCTGTTCTTAGATAACTTTACGTAAGTTAGTTAAAGAGTACCCCAGGATTTTCATAAGTTAACCAATGCAGTGGGGCTACCCCCGCACTGCAAGGATTGACTGGTTGTTTTGGTCTAGGGGCCCAAAAATAAGAAAATATACTTACTTGATCCTCAATCCCACCTGGCTGCTAGAATGGTCCCCACAGCATCTTCTTTCCCAGGCTCTGGTGGTCTAAGCCCCACTAATATTATCACATCTAGGAAAGGTCCATTCACTTGCATTTGATGTGAGAATTCTGAGGTACATACCACAGCCAGAGCAGGGGGGGAGAGAGGAAAGTGGTCACCACCCCAGGCTCAAGGATTGGGTGAGTGTATTTTCTTTATTCTATTCCCTAGACAAAAATGAGCAATTAAACCTTGCAGTGTGGGGGTATTCTCACTGCAAGGATTAACTTTTGAAAATCCTGGAGATCTGCATTAATTCTTTTCATTTTGTACCATTACAAAAGATTCTGATTTTTTATAGTTAGGCCTGCCATAAATGTTTTTTTTTTCATTTGAATGCTTTTACCCAAACAGATTAAACTTTTTAAACTATTGTCATGTTGCTTTTTCATTTGAACTATTTTGCTTATTATTCTTTTCAGGTTGGTGCAGCAAATAAGGCAAGTTCCTTTGTGTTTTTCTACATATGAAGGCAAGAGCGTTGGTTGTTGAGATGGTTTAGTAGTGGCTTTAATTTGCCAATGTATAAGTATTATTTTTTAAAGGGCGAGCCAAGTGTGTTATTTGGATTGTTGGCTATTCTTTTGTTTGCTTGATTTGCTTATGGTACCTGCAGTATCTGGACATAATTGCAAATTGTATTAAAATTGTCCTCCATAAGTTTGATAGGGAGGATTGCTTATTGACACTCTGACCTGGTGCTTTTTTGAGGGTTTGTGAAGGTCTCACTGGATTAATTTTTCAGACAAAGACACTGATATTTTTGAGTTAGGTTTACAAAATCTATTCGAACAGGCTGCAGTGTTTGGGGGACCACATTTTTTTGCTACCTCCACTGCTTTGGTGGTGGAGCTACTCATCTAGTGTAGGGCCAGATGGACAATACAATTTATTTATTAATCTGGAGCTCGTTTATTGTTTAGTTTATGCTTTTAAAACTATTTTCCAAAGGATTTAAATTTTGTCCATCCATATATTCTTAAAATATATGCAAATTTTGCCCACCATTTATTCCTAAAATATATGCAGTCCTACCAGACAGCACAGCCAGGTAGGTGACTTTTTTGTATCACTGTTAAGCAATACCTCTTTTTCACCTTCCCACCCACAAGCAGAAATGGAACAGTAAAGGAGAAGGATATGTCATCCCCCTACTCTCTTTCGTCAGTACATCTGTATGTAAAACATCTGATTGCCTTCTAGTCCCGCTGCACTGAAGAGAGAAGCACATATTGGTGATCTTTTTATATCTGCATGGAGCTTAGATTTAAATTGTATCTATGCTTTCTTGCTTTCAATTCCTTGTTGCTCTGGTCAACTGTCAGCTGTGAATAGAGATGTATTATTATACAGGATTTATATTGCGCCAAAACAGTTTGCACAGCGCTTTATCCATGAGATCCATGTGTAAGCTACGAATTGCAGATGTCATAGCTTACACTGGCTGGCCCAATGTTGTCAGATGAAGTCACATGCTTTTTCATACCCAGAAATTCAGTATTGGGAATGTCCTCCAGCTCCTGGCTAAACATGTTGCAGGACATAGAGGGATTATAGCATGCATGTTTTAGGGAAAAGCACAGATTTGTTTTACTGCTTGGCCTAGTTCTGTTTATGATTCATTTTATTGAATGGTAATGTTTTCTGTAATTTTTGGTCACCCCTTCAATAAATACAAGAGCCATTGGGTCAATAAACTTTTGGTGGTTGCAATCACTTCTGAAAAAGTATCAAAAAGTTACTATGATGATAGGTGTAGTGCTAAAAAATAAAAATGCTTCTGCATATGATGACTTATTTTTTTTTTTATTCAATCAGACAAATTAGGGTTATCTGTTTGTGTGTGCAGCTGCTACCATTTAGTGATTTTCAGGAACTGCAGAGGAACAGTATTAAATTTAGAAGTAACATGATTCACAATGCATTGTTGTTTTTTTGCTAAAATTGGTATAGTCTAAGGCCTTGAGAAAGACTTACGCTGGTCGTACACAGCTCAATTTAGGCAGATTACTACTGATGTGTCCAAAATTCAAGCAGTGTCAGCTTTTTTAGAAAGAGGCCGTCTGAAAACTCTTGGCTTATCAGTGACTCCAGCCAATTAGCTGCAGTCACTGTTTTTGCATTCTGAGAGAGGCACACCCATCACTGTCAGACTACAATAGCCCAGCAGGGGGATTCCCCGATCCATGCTGTATAGCATGGATGGGGCAAACATGCACTTCTTGTTCAGCCCAGAGGGCTGAAAGACACAAAAGTCTAGTGTATGGCAAACTAAGCAATCCACCGGTTTCATTTGCATAAAAGGACAAAAATATTATTCAAAAATAGTGGACAGCAGGGCTTCATGATTAATATATGTATATGTAAGTATTTGAACTTTTAGAAAACTATTTTCCTTAAGACATGGGGGCCAGAGTTTTAAAGGTTTTAGACTACCAAGGTCAGCTCTCTTTTTCAAGTAATTATTTTTATTTGAATTCTGATATGTTATCAATTGCATTAATTAAAGTGTGCTTAGAAATATTCATATAATCACTTTTTCAAAATTCAGCCAATAAACCCCCTGCCTGTGTAAAATAACAAGCAAACAGATAATGACTGCCCATCTCTGGTTGCCAGAAAAGACTTACAGTATATTAAAGTCCCTACGTTTCAAATATTTGCATTATTTAAAGAAATATGTCTTTTAGTTCTGAAGAGTTGATTTTTACAACAAGACTTTCTCTGTGGAGTTGCCACTGGCTGCTTTTACAAGATGGGTGGTAAACAGGCTTAGTTCCTGTAATAATTTCAGAAACTAGACCCTTGCATCTTGGTACCATTAGTACAGATGACAATGCAGTGCTTCCAATCCAAAAGTATTTAAAACATTTTTTTTAAGATATATGCTCTAGTAGTTGATTTTTTCAGATTATCAAAGACCAAAATATTTTCAAATATTTTATGCTTGAGGAGCACAGCTACAGTAGATCAATCATATCAGTGCTCTCATAAAGCTACACATTGAAATACAAATGAGTTGAATCAATTTCATCTGCAATAAAACAACATTCTTTTTACATTGTCATTAAAGAATCGAGTCGCTTTTTGCGGCTTCTTTGGAAGTTTTTTCTTGAAGGAATTACCCTTCCTCCGTCCTCTTATCAGATATGTATCCATAACAAAAATGACAAAAAGGCAGAATTTGCAGAGGTTTTAGACAGTTTTACCTGTGCTAGTTGTTCCCTGTGTTCACTCTACCTGCTTTCTCAGTTTTTTACTTTCAGACCCTTAAAGAAGAACTCCAATTTCTTAAAAAGTTAAACATTCTACTACCCCTGGCTTTCAGAGTTGTGTTTTTTTTTTGGTCTAGGGGTAAGAATTCAGAAGATATACACACCTGATCCTCGGCCCTGCGGCAGTCAGTGCTCACCTCTCGCCCCCCCTCTGCTTCAGCTGTGGCATGTCCCTCAGCTCCCTCACGTCTAATGTAGATGAATAGACTGCATTAGATGTGATGACATCAGCTGGGCTTAGGACGCTGGAGCCTGGGGAAGAGGAGGGTGCGGGGGCCTGTCTAGCAGACAGCTATTTGAGCCCCTAGGGTAGCCCTTACTAAAAGGATTATTTTTTTAGATTCCTGGAGTTCCTCTTTAATCTTTAGCGCCTTTCTTCTCTGCCCACAAAAACTTAGAACTGAATCTGTCTGCTGTGATCATCTTTGCCTTCCATTACATTCAATACATAGCTCATAAAGCCAGATTACTGTGTGCCCAAGTACAAAATTGTTTCAGTGTAGCAAACCTTCAGTCAGTTTTATGGCAACCAGGCTTTAACTAGCAAGAGTCCCATTGCCTATGGGACAGTTGAATACTTCTCGGCCACAGTGAGATTTGATTTATGATATAGTCTGTCTATAATTTGAAGTATTATGAGCAACACAATAGATTAGTAACATCACATCTTTGGGAGCAAATTGATAATATGCCATATTGCTAGCAGCACCTAAGGTATCTTCTGGCATGTGTCAAAGAATATAACTGTGCCATCTGTGATGCACTGACAGGTGGCATCTTTTCACATCCTCACACTTTGTAGATTCCATTCCATAAAAGATTTCTTTACCTGTAATGTATTTTAGACCAATTAGGCACAGTAGCTCCTGGAGGTCTTAATACCTGAACCTCCAGGAGCTTTATATTGCCACTTACATGTTTCTTGCCCCTCAGATCATTTTTTACCCATTTCACCATATATAAAGATACACTGTCACCTTCCTCATACAATGGAAAGTCACAGAGTCTCTTCTAAAGGGACCTCATACTCAACTTGCCTGTGCTTCTTCACCGCAGCCAGCAATGAAATCACTGGTGTCAGTAAGCGGGGGGATGTTACCTCCTCAGTCACGTAATACAGAGAACAAGGTCACATGCTATTTCATACCTTAAAATGCCAAAGGAAGTAGCTGCAGGTAAGCACTGACAAAGTAAGTAAAGGTGGGTCAGGGAAGGCCCCTTGCAGAGATTCTGGAAATTTGCCATCCACAGACAAGGTAACAATGTCTCTTCATTTTTTTCTGTGTCACTTTCTATTTTGCTACAGTGATCTTTACATACCATACCATTTTACACGTTTATACATAACATGCGACATTGATGTATTTTTTTAAGAAAACTGAGTGCATGCCAGATAGTTGATGACATCATACCACATGCCATCTCATGGTAACCGCCATGCATGCCGGTGTTCCATGTCTCCCTTAGTGTTTACTGCATGCATCCCACTGATTTATCCTGATTATGTGCACAGATATTTCATTAGGTGAATTTTTCAAATCCATTCTGTGAAAGCATTTGAGACCTAGGAATATTTATAATATCCCAATTGTTTGGGGTGGCGTGTTGCCAGGGTGCATTTAAGATTGTGGTGTATACTGTATTCACACTGTTTCATCACCTTAAGAAAAGAGTCCTATTCAGCCCCAAAATTTTCATCTATGTCTTCATGTCTATTTTTCATTTAAATAATTCCTTTGTGCTAGTTTGGTGTACTGGGTTTCTCTAAAATGATTGCTATGCTTGGTACAGAATCCTTACTGAATTAATCTATGAAGATGTATGTGGGGAGGTTTTTTATACAAAAGGTACTCCAAGGAGTATACATACCATAAGTTAAATAACACAGCTCTACAGAATTCCAGTACTGTATGTGTTTGCATGTGCACACTTGTAGAAAGGGTGATCTTTTTTTAATTAATATTTTTTCCATTTTTTAGTTTTTTCTATTTGTTAGTAAGTTTGATGAATGATGAAATTAACTTATGAGTTCGTCTATTCCTTTTTCTTGCAGTGCTTACTGACATTCTCTAGTCCCTGAACATGTTCTTTGCATACAGAAATGAACAGGCAGACATTTAGGAGCATAAACATAAATACTTATAGGTTAATATTTTCTAATGTAGTGCTGGTACTAATATGGACATTGCAATAGAGAAACAAAAGGGTTGAAGTAAGTCGCCCCTGCCGTATTTCTGAAAACATGGGACACTTGGTATATTTGAGATTCACTTTTACATATTAGTTTTTTTTGTTGTTGAAAAATATGCCTACTGAGAACAGTAGCTTAACAAAAAAGGAATATAAAGATGAACATTAGACAAATAAAAAAAAAATATGCAGGTACGTGTTTGTTTAAAACCATTAAAACTCAACTTTGGACCCCCTGCACGTGTGGTGTGTAGGGTCTTTCCCCTCTCTTTTCAGGCACCGGGCGGTCATAAATGATGCAGAGAGAAGCACTGACATCAACTTGTCATCAGGATTATATTGTGTGTGCAGGGGACAATGGGG
>NW_017307013.1:471945-476760 GCF_000935625.1 Nanorana parkeri
ATATATATATATACATACACACTGTATATGTATTTAGCTATTTTGTCTGGAGTTCAGCTTTAACAGTATTTCAGTGTGCATTATATTTGCTCTTTAAATTATTGTTTATTGAAGCTCTATTCATCTAAATAATGCTTTCTAAAAAGGAGCTTTAATTTTTTTCCTATGGCTGAATAATATGTTTTCACATCACAGGTAGCTGATATATAATTATAATTATTTGCTAATAAAGATTTCTGTTCTGTTTAACATGCCTCCACACCTTAAATGTATTCAATAATCAATTGTATTTACCACGTACTGTAGTCATCTATACTTTATATAAACCTAAGCCATACTTTTACAAATCTATCTACATACCAATCCCCAAAGAATATTCTTTAAACAGAAATCAGACTGAAATCATGTCACTATGTAATTTGTTACTTTACTTAGCTATTATAGCAATTTTTCTATCATCTCTATGATGTGCTTATATGATGTGTTGTATTTCTTCAAAGTATGGTGTTTATATGGCTTGACATTTCTAACTTATTATTACTATGACAACCAGGTAACTAATTCTAACATGTACATTTTCATTTCCTGACTGTTCAAGTCTCAATTATTAAATTCACAATTTTAGTTGAAATATATGTTATTTATTTATTTATTGCTGCACTAAATCCACAATTACACAATGTAGTCTACAAAATGTTTTGCATGTTTGTTACCAAATATATGACTTTACAAATGTTATATATTACAGTTATAAGAAATTATATAAAACATAAATATTGAGTTTTATTTTGCAGAAGCAAATGTGAAATTTAAAGCCTAATAAATGTATTGATATATGTTATGCATATACATTTCTGCATCCTAATTAGGCATATTAAATACAATTGTCCTACGGTATATAACTTTAATGCATATGCTATTTACAGTGAAACTATCAGTTAAAGCGAGTAAAAAAGAGAAGTAAAATAATTGTTACTGAAGTGGGAAAGTCACACTTTCAATACTGATGAAGACCGTAATTTTCAGTAATGGTCATAGTGAAGCAGGAGGACCTATTTCACAAGTGCAATACAGAAACAGCAGCTCAGGAAAAATTTTCTTTGAGCTGGAGGCGTATCATATCACATATCATATAAAGCAGTGCCATGTTAGCATTGATTAATGTAAATTGGAAGTTTAAATTATATCCCTTATTCGCTTAGTTAGTAAAGATGCCAGCTTTCGGGGTGCTTAGAACACTTATTCACACTTTGTACAGTTCTAAAAATCATTCAAAAATACATATATTTAAACACAGAGTTATAAGGAAAGGCAATGCATATTAAAAAATAATAAAATATTAAAAAATAATAAATTACTATTTTTATTTACACTTTAATGGTAAATGCTATTGTAAGGGATTAGGCTATAAATATCTAGATCAGAGTTTAGCAGGGTTATTGGGATAAGTCCAGGCACAATCCTCACATCAAGTGAGAGTCCTTATAAAGAAGCATATACAATATAAAATACAATTATAATGGCGTGCAAAAGCCACTTGGATTTTATGTTTATTTTATTTAGAGATGCACTGATACTGATACTAGTTTTGGTATTGGTGTCAATACCGAGTATTTGGGCGAGTACTCGTACTCGCCCAAATGCTCTGATATCAGAACTTCCAGCACTAAGGGAGCATGGAGCTAGCTTCCTTTCCAATCAGAAATGCAAGAGGCGGGTTATGACAAACCTCCCGGCTTCCTGATTGGCTAGGAAGCCGGATCCACTTGTTGCTAGGCCAATCAGAACAATCAGGAAACCGGGCAGCACCTCATGACCCGCCGCCCACCTTCCTGATTGGTTAGGAAGCCAGGCAGCCTTCAAAGGTGAAGCCAGTGTTCAGGCAATCAGGAAGCCGGGAAACGGGTCATGATCCACAGTCCGGTTTCCTGATATCCGTGGCACATGGCAACCGCATCAGTACTCTGTGTCGGCAAGTGGCGGAAAAAATATTGGTACTCGTACTCGATACAAAATTAATTTTATTGTTATTGCATGATTTTAATACATAACAATAAAATATATTTTATTTTTAGAAAATAGCAAAAAAAGAAAAGAACTGAGAGAGAATAGCAATGTTTGCACTTTTTACATAGGGTGTATGCTTGTGTTAATGTCTCAGGTTGCTAATTTGGACTATTGTTATGTTTGTTATTGTCTAAAACCTGCAAAAAAAGCAAGATAAACCTCCCTCAAATATAAAAAAAAAATAGAGAAGGGGCATTACACCAATCAGCAAAACTGCACGGTTAAAATAAAGAATAATTTCTCCAAAATCTCTCCAAAAGCAATTATACAGGAAAATAAACTTTCCAAGTGAATTTTTGGGTGAATCCCTAATCCATGCACTTGTAAATGGACAATTTTATCTCTGCTTTAGGCATCAATGCAAACCATGTCATTCCTCTTGCTATTCTATCTAACAACATGGCCAGCTCTGCCCAGTTGTTAGTGTTTAATGACAGATCAGCATCCCCAGGTCATTTGGGGACACTGATCTGTCATTATAACTGGGCGGAGCCAGCTGTGAGATCACGGCGGGCTCCGTCCAGCTGTCATTTGCAAGGTGTTCAGCTGGCCTTAGGTCCGCTGTTCGCCCTGCTACAGCTGTCACTTCGGCTCAGTTGATTCGAAGCATATGCCTTTGGCTTAGCTGAGCCGCTAGGCCGCTTTCGGGAGCTGTGCGGGCTGTAGTGAATAGCCCGTACTGCAGCACTTCGGTTTCACTGAACCGAAGGGCTCCCGCAACCGAAGCTAGCTGAAGTATCAGCTGAAGCTACGGCTGGATCCTTCGACAGCTTTGTGAATAGACCCCATTGTATCAGAGGTGGTGGACCTTGGGTGGAACACCAATGATGTGGCACAAGCTTCAATTAAATATCCCATCAGAAACCGGTGTGCGGCAAGTTTTTCTTCTGTTTGTATGAACTAAATGATATCTGGTATTAATAGACATGGCTGGTCTAATGTTTTATATCAAGACCAGTAGAGTTAAAAGGATTTGCATTCATACAGTATATAAAAAAGCCCATAGCAGAAAAGCAATCTTGATTATTTAAATTGTTTAAGAGGCAAACACAAGAAATGTCAGCACATCATATTGTATCAGAGATGAACACAAGAGAGTCAGCATTTTGTGACTCTTAATAGCAAAAACTTCATCCATAGTAGCATTACTCTAACTTGTTTAATTAAATGTACATCTTGTAAATAAGGAGTAGATCTATGAATAACTCCCCGTCTTTTCAAGACAGTATCAAACCTAAATTTGCAGTTAATTACTTTACTTCTTTGACATTTAAACTTTTGTATAAATTAACACTAGCTATGTATAATAACCATACGATTCTGCTGGTGACTTTCATTCAGATTTCCTCACACCAGGCTTTGCTGACTATTACACAATACATTTAGAATGACCTTGATAATTGACATAGTGTTATTTTTTTATAATAAATAATTAAAATCTCTTTGCAAAATGGAACTTCTTTAAAGCATTTTGGTGCAACATATTTAATTTTTATAATGTACAAGACAAATGTAAGGAAGCTATTTTTAGAATTTTATTTTCCATTATCTTAGTGCCCTTGCACTTGTCACTTTGTGCAATGATTGATGGAACTGGAGAAAAAGGTGACATCGTGACAATTACTGAAATAGAAGTGCTGTAAAAATTGCAGTAAAATATAAGTTAAATGACAATATTGTAGATGAAGACATCTGTATTTAAAGTAATAGTGTATTGATAATGCTCAAACAAAATTCAAGTAAATAAATTAATAGATTTTGATTGCATTTTAGACACCTTTTACCTATTTATACAAGCATAAGATATTGTTAAATCATTTTTTAGTTTTTATAATTCAAGATTAATTTGTGCACTGTTATGTTTGCTTTTTTTGTGTGAAATTTACTCCCCAATGAGTAGCAAATGTGTGTTTGCACATATGTATGACAATGTCAAGGGAGGTGGTACTTTATTATAAATAGTCACAATCAGGGTCACCTCTTTTCTTGGTGTAGTCAGGAAGGGTAATAAACTCACTGGCTCTGCATAATTATTTGTTCTTTAAATAGAACTCAAGCTCAGAGCAGCCTTCAGTCCTTAAAGCTCAATTGAAGTCTTGTTTTTTTTAAATCTAATTTTTAGTTATATATGATAGAATATATGACACCATTTTTTTAATGTGTTTGTGATTAAAACAGTAAGAAGCTGCCGTGTGTGGGAGAATCAGACAGCTGCTCTCACACAGAGCAAGTCAGTCTAGGTATCCAGTGGTTCAACATGTCCCCTGCACAGTACTCCAATCAGAACCGCTCATGCTCGCCTGGGAAGCATTGCTTTTTAGAGCATTTCCATTGGGTTTTAAAGTAAAGAAGACATTTCAGATCGCCAAAACTAATACATATATGACCCTCCTTCCCTGCTTTACTTGTGTAGTGTGGAGGACCATTCTGAGTTTATATTTGGCTTTCTTTATGCTTCTTTGGGCACAATTCTACTGAGATCTATTCTTGTGCTACAAAAGTTGCCTAATCATAGGAAAAGCAGATAAAATGTAGCCCCTGCACCTATGCTAGGACTTGTAAGTAAAACTCTACACAAGCACATTTGCTGTGAACTGTGTTCAAACTCAAAATGGCCCCAAAATGTATACACACACACACACACACACATATAGATTTATATATATATATATATATATATATACAGGGCTCGAAAAATCCACTCGTCTGTGACGAGCAGACAGTGGATCCCGACGAGCAGCTTCCCTG